>NC_071499.1:132727912-133031013 GCF_028408465.1 Anastrepha ludens
ATATAAGAAAAAATTAAAACAAATTCTTTCTGTACAAAGTGTTTTGAACTAGTCTGTATAGCGCTTGGAAATTCAAATCAAAAAATGTTGATATTTTTAATTCGTTAAATTTCGAAATTACTTTAACCGGCAGTTTTAAGTTTCAGATAAAGTTTATTAATTTTTCTTTATAAATTTATTCAAGTTAACTCCGCGCTGGTACACTAAAAGCAGAAAAGGCTTCAAGGCTGGTATTACACAAAATCTTATGTGAAAGTTTTTGAGCCATTAAAAGCCCATATTAAGTAAGGCCAATTGCCTGCTCTTATCTATTCCACATAATCCTGATGGGTCACAGAATTACCAAGTAAAGTATGCGGTGTTCGTTACATAAGCACGCGCCGATTGACTTAGTATTGACGTCAAATCATGGATGCAGGTTTGCGGTCACGTGCGCATGCGCAAGCGCGGCTCACCAACCCACTTATTGCGGCAATTTAACGTTGCTCTAGCCACAGCAACACTTCATTTGCATAATCAAAATTTCTAATATTTGCTGAAAATTCGTATGAAAAGCAAATAAAAAGAGCAAATAACCGCTGGCGTAAAGGGGTGGCAAAATGGTAGAATTATGAGTGTCCTTTAGAAGGGCATGACAATATGAAAGCATTTTCGAAAGTATTTGTTTTGCATGGCTGCGAGCTATTTGTGGAAGAAGAGCTGCAAAGCACAATAAAATTGATTCATGTTGGCAAGCATTTAAGTTGATTTAATGCGCTATGTCGTGATCGTCATTGTGCGCGTAATGAGATCACGCGGAGAAATTTGTTTGCGGCAGCGAGCTGCAGCCCAGTAACAGCGGATGTGAAAAAGTGAAAGATGGACTGAGTGGCGGTGGAGTGCGATGTGCACACGCAAATGATAAAATACTATGCGCGACATACAAACACAGCACAAATACAAAAATATGAAGTACAAGTAGAACTAATTAAAAATTTATTTGAAACAAAACTCAACTTAAAAATCACAATTTAACAGAAAGTACGAAAATGAGAGTTAATGGCATTGACTGGTTGCGTTGTTGAAAATTGTACTCAAAAGGATGCCAAAGAATCTATCATTGTCAATCTTAGAACCGCAGCAAATGCTTATATCCACAATGAATTAAGAAAAGTACACACCGAAATAACCGCGTTGGAAAATCCCATAAAAAATGCCACGAAAGTAAAGAAAAATTGCATTGAAAATTGCAAACAAAAGGCAGCAAACAAAAAAAAACGGCAACTCCAAGACCCAGGAGACAACTTGCAGAGGCTTTGCACAGTTGGGAATCGCATTGATGGTAATGGCTTAATGACGTACCGAGCTCTACACTGAATTCATAAAAAAGTGCGTTAAAAATTGAATTAAAAAACACTAGCGTCCTGACAATGAGGTTGATGAAAAATGGTGAAAGCAGGCAGAGGCTGACAGAATAAACATTTGGATAATTAGAAAGTAATGAGGCTCAAAATCACGTGGGATTTAAAAATAGCAGAAACCAATGCTTTAAAAGGGGGAAAATCACAATAAAATCAAAAAGCAGATTAAAAAAGTGAGCAAAAGATGCCGAAGTAATGGAAATAGTTGTTTGCCAATATTGAAGAGAGAATAATGTGTGCACATAGCACCGCATATGCATGGGATGTAAGAAAGGGGAAATTTAAGATGGTAACAATTTCATAGAGGGAAAAACTCGAGAGAAGTATTAGCAAAATGGAAATTCCACGGGTGGAGACTAATGGTATGAAACAAGTAGGAATATAATATCCAATATAAAGCAGAAAAAATGGTATTATAATTTTGTTATTCATTTTTAGCAATTTATATTATAATAATATATAATTTTTTTTAATATTTAAAGCTAAAACAAAAAACAATGTTAGCCACAGAGAGCTTTGTCTGTATATTCATCCATGGCGCCCCTTTCAAAAACATACACATATATACGCATGATGGTAACCATGCGCTTAAGTAAACATTTTAAATTCTTTTCACTATGTATGCCAATGTAAGCTTATTGATCATCGTCCATTCCTTTCACACCTCTAAAACCCCAGAAATGCTTTCCTATTCAAAATATAATTTTTTTCGCATTGGACACAACTGAGTTGATTAAAAGGTAAGCCCTCTAAGACATTAGGACATAAGCCCGATAGCAAGAGGTCATTTGTTTGTGCCCATTAGCAATAACGAAATTGATGTGATTTATGTATGCGAATGTATTACAGTTGGAAGTGAAAAGGCATATTTAACCCAAACGAATTTCACCTCAAAATTTCTCAAAAAAATTCATTGCAACCAATACAAGTTTTTCTTTCATTTTCGCACGGCGATCTGTAGATGATTGCGCGTAAATAAAAACGTAAAGAATTTTCTTTCTTCTTTGTACTACGCCGTAATTGCGTATGTCTAATCGCATTTTGAATATTCTAAGCTTAAGGATAGCTAAGAATTTGGCTATGCAAAAATTTATTAGTGCGACGTCAAATAAAGCATTGCAGTTATTGGCATGTTTCACAGCGCTCATTCCCCGACTGAAGCGACGCGCCCGCTGAAGGTATACAAGGACGTGGGGGAATGTGAATAGGAATGCACCTAAGGGATGCTGCGTCCAGGGAACGTCACAATGGGATTATTCTAAGCACAAAGTTTATGACTGTGGTGCAGGCCTACGTTGTTGCCAAAACAATTTTCTTTATTTTTTTTTACGTTTTTCTTGCAATTTAGAAGAATTTATTTTTATGTATTTTAGTGTATTTTATGACGTTGTATTGGGACCGTCAATAGAGGTGGTGAGGAGGGTAAGTATAAACCGAGATTTGATTGCACGTCTTTGTACCTTTGGTGTGTTACTTTGGCATCAACTATCAATTTTCGTGGATGTTTATGTGTCCGGTTTTGTTTTCACTTTTGATGTTTTTTTCTTCGCCTTACAACAAACGTGGAAACTTAATAGAGATATGGAATAGGCTCGTAAAATTTAATTAGCAATTTGATTTGATTTCGTACGTATGTATTTAAGTATCAACACCGAAAGTAATTGCGAAAACGTCATAAAATGTGACTGCTGACAAGCTAGAGTACCTTTTGAGGGAACTTCTCTTTGTTCTTTTTGGGAATATCTTAAGCAAAACAAAGCAATTATAATGTCTACCGACAAGAAGCATAGGAATAATTAAGTTTGAGTTAATGACAAAATTGTAAGTGGTAAAGGAAACTATGTGGAAATATCGAAATGTGTCAAAATTATGAGATTATTGGGAAAAAATATTAATTATGAAACTACCACAAATATATCTACAAGGAAAGGATAACAAATCCACAAATACTATTGATTCGAAAACAACTAAAAGTCGCCTGGTCTAATGTTTGATATTGTATGAAGAAGGAGCTCCTTGAGCTGTATCCTAACCCAGGCTGAGTTTTTTTTAAATTAAATTACCTGTGTAAATTATGTTTGATGACAAAAACTGAATAAATACGAAATTAAAAAAAAATATTATTATTTTAAGAAAACACTTGCAATAAAATAGTTTTTAATGCGAAGAAATTTAATTTACACGTGCAAATTACTTTTTAAATAGTAATAAAAAACAAAGAATGGATTACTGTATATTCGCCATTTGACGTACATTAATTAAACTGGAGAAAACTCAAACTGGAGGAAACTCAACGTATGAGATTAATAGATAGTTTTCAATTAAAAGGAGGCTGTTAGACAAAGGAATATAGGAGGAGTTAGAGAAAGGAATAACCCATATCGATGACACCCTAGACTCGCCTTGGAAAATAATTGTTTAATATGGTTTGTTCGCAATCTTCTTTTAAAGGGCTTCATTGGAATATATTTGGAAACATGCCCCAGAGGAAAATCATATAAATTAGGAGATTATCAGTTTTAACACCATCGTAGTAATAGAGCTGTAGGCCTTGAGATATTATACCCATTAATATCAATTCGTATAAGTAACTCAAAAAGAAAGATGAAATTCTTATCCATATTGCACTTTTTGGCTTGAAAGCCAACTGGTCACAAAAGTTGTGAACAATCAGAAAATTGTCAGTTCTTTTCAAAATGTAACTTCTTATTAAATTTCACCAGTTAGAAAGAGAATTATGATGTTTTGAAAAGGGTTACGTCAGAGACCCGTTACTGTGTGGAAGCTCCACATTTTTATGGTTCCATTGAATTGCGACGCATTGTGGCCATATGGCTGCACCGTTTCCAGCTGCGGGATTAACTCATAAATTATACAAAACGCCTGGTTACGCTTCCTGAAAACTGTATTTTTTATTTATTAAATTTACATAAATTTAACTCCTGTTTGCAACAAAATAAAATTTTCATTGTCTTCACGTTGAAGAAACATTTGGTTGCCCTTTGTTCGATTGTTTAGAGTTTTAGATAAGCATCGACAAGTAGACTACAGCTCTGAAGTGGTTGCTATTTGAACGGCAGTATTAGTGCTGGTGGGTGCATGCGGTGAGGGTTACAATGTAAGTGACAAGCGTTTTGGTTGCACGCTGGTTGCGCACGCGTGTCAAGTAAGTCACCTTGGCAGCACTTATGAGTAGACCGCGCAAGCACACCATCATCTTCGCTTACAACAAGAAGCAATGAATAAATTAACTCTACAACGGCCATAGCTTTAAAATTCGATTGCGATCCATCGCGAATGTGAGTGCACCAACAAAAGCCACATAATTTCATTTGTTTTATTGTAGCGCTTTCTACTTGACTGGCAGTTGAAGTGCACTTGAGCGTTGGCTGGCAACCCTTGTGGCGGAGCGCGTGCCACGTGCCGCGTGCCATATGCCTATACGCCTGTGCTGGCTTCGTACAATCTGCAAATTAACACCCTCACGATTAGCAATGCCGTACACAGCCAAAAGCAGTACTGCGAGCGAGTTACATACTCTCTCACTTCTAAGAGTAAGATCATTAGAGAGATCAGAGAACTTCCGTTATTAAGTTTAAATATTACTCTAGCTGTAAGTAAGTTTGTAAGTTTGTAACATAAAAATTGTAATATTAGCTCTTAAGTTTTAGTTTTAGTAGACACTTCTGTTTAAGCAGTTGATTTTAGTGACTAATAAAAAGTATTAATAAAAACAGGAATATTTAAAACATATTCCGTTTGTTGGTTTTAGTGACTAATAGAGACTATTAAAACTTAAAAAGGAATATTTAAAACATATTCCGTTAGTAGCGCTGTGTACTCGTAATTCTGCTTGACCGCATTGGTTTGTGATTGTTGCGCCCACCACTTCACGTTTTTGTTGCTGTTGTTAATTTTGCAGTCATTGTAGTATTTTTGTTGCTTTCTCTGTGGCAGCGCTGCTGGCCTAATTTAAATTACTGTAATTAATACAATGACATTGTGCGGTTGACCAATGTGTCCTTATTGTCCTGACACAATGAAGATGGTTTTGAGTATGGCGAGCGTGGCCGCAGCTATTTAAGGGTATTGTATATACTTTACGCTTTTTCTTTTATTTGTTAGATAATTATTAATTTCGTACATATTATTATTAATGGATGCAGAAATACGCGAGTGGGCGCTAATTTCGTTGCTTTGTTTATGCGTATTAATATTTTTTGTTTCACTATGTATAAAGCGAGTCGCCGTAAAAAAAATTTTACGGAAATTTCCAAAAAAAGAAAATAAATAAAAACTAGGGTCTGTCAGACTCACGCACGGTAGAAGCGAAACTTCTAAGTTGGTTGTTCCATGCATGGGAGCCCCGGTTTAGATCTCTCCCCCCTCTCTCGTGTTAAATTCAGGTTTTCATATTTTTGAAGTGAAACTTCTTTAGGCGCGTCGGGGGCCCCAAGGCAGATTGAAAATAGGCGAGTGAAACGGTAAGTTCGGAGCGTTACCGAAATCCGTCAAATGGGCGGGGCCAAGGAGCAGCTGCTCCTTCCCACTCTCGCCTATTCGCTCTCTCTGTCGCTCTCTCGCATCGCAAGCGCTGAACGAAATGTATATAGTACACAAGTAAGCATTGAAGTAGACTGACGACACTTCCAATGGTATTTTTTGCCTACTTTTGGTGCGTTAATCAATTTGCTTTGATCACCGAAACGGTTGAAATGTCATTTTACAACCTTCTACTTCAACTATCGTCACTCGTTTGGCAAACGCACTCATTGTATCGCTTCGTCTCCTCCATACCTACCATCTATTTACTTCACAGCAGTTTCTTATTGCTTTCCCGCTTACACACATTCAATCGGCGCTTTATCTGATACTCACACACAGCATTCATTTGCACGGGCTATGGCTATCTATAATACCCGATGTCGGTTGTCGATTGTCGGTTGCCTGCATGTCGCCAGTCTACTTCAATGCTTACTTGTGTGCTATATACATTTCAGTTCATTTCAGGCGTGTCTCGGTGGCTCCCTCACATCGTTCAGCGCTTGCGATGCGAGAGAGCGACAGAGAGAGCGAATAGGCGAGAGTGGGAAGGAGCAGCTGCTCCTTGGCCCCGCCCATTTGACGGATTTCGGTAACGCTCCGAACTTACCGTTTCACTCGCCTATTTTCAATCTGCCTTGGGGCCCCCGACGCGCCTAAAGAAGTTTCACTTCAATAACATGCCACTTATTGCATAACATAATTCTAAAATCATGAACAAACTAAAGTTGTCTTATAAAAATATTAATGAATATGTAAACCTTTTAAACTACAATATTATTACGACACTCACAACTCTCTAAATGAAAACAATTTCCAATGGCGTGGTTAATGCTTTGCGTTTGCAGATTACCCGATTATTTGGTTGCGCTACTGACCGATTCATTAACAGATTCACACAGCGCAGAATACTGTCCATTTTCCGAACTGAATTGCACGTGTGATGAATCATTAATCAATTTGTTGAATGGAATGGATCACATAGAACTCTGCTCATTGGTTGGTGATGACAATTTTAGCACTCAACATCTAATATGTTTGGAATGAAGAAAAGTCCTGACATGAACCCGTATATCATTAGCAGAGTTAAATTTTGACCAACATGTGATCTATTGAACATTGAACAGTAGCCGTACAGACATTTGAATGTTGTTGACCAGAGACAATTTATATGATCCTAGAAGTCCACGGTGCTTGCCTGTCGATGTGCGCATGCAGGTGCGGTTTTTTTAATAAATCAAGCATCTTAAATCCTTGAAAAGAACAGGAACCGCCGTTTTTCATGCCAATTCCCATAGACTCTTCGCTTTTATTACCTTTTAGTATATTACAATAATTGAGTTCTGAGTGAATGTCGGGGATTCCATTTTCTACACTCTACACTTAGTTTCAAGTCCCTAATTATGGGTTTAGGTATTATTTTCAGCTTAGGAAAGTTTGAAATTATGTGAAAATATTATTGTTTATTCTAGATTTAGCATCCGTATCGGCTGGCACGAAATTCTTTATAATTGCTTGACAGCCATAATAGTTGGAACGTTACCCCTTTATTGTTCGGCTTTTCTATAATAAATGTATATAGTAAGTAGGCAACACAAACACTGTCCAGTTTATCCAGGCCAATGCTTCGATTTCCCAGTTTACTTAAATATGTTCATTATGCTGTAGTTAACATAACATTACTGAGTCTTAAGCACAGTGTTAGTATAATACCTACAATGTAACCTTCACTTGGGGCTGAACTTACATAATTGAGCAGTGCCGAAGGTGAAAATTGTCAATCAATTGCTATGTTGTGTAGTCGCTAACTTTCCTATACCCGAAATGGGACTATTCCTGTGCACAAGGAATGAACTAACCCTCCTTTACTTGTTCTGATACTCTTATTTATATATCTCTTATTAGGGACAAGACGTCGGTAATTTTTGTTACTTAGTACTTAATTTTGTTATATTTCGCTGAGGCTTCCGATATTCTGTGATATTCGCCCCTGTTTGTTTTGAGATTTGTGCTTAAATACTTACCTCAGTAACTTTGTAATGAAGTTTGAACGGCATTATTATTCGAATAGTACGTATCTGCTGAGTCCTGCTACGTACTTGGGTACTAACACATGTAGATAAGTACATGAGGTATTGTTAATATTTTTACTAGATATCCATATTTTTTCAGCCAAATCATTGCGTAAACCTAGTTTTCGAAGATAATAGCGTCAGAGCTATTCATTACTAATGACAAAATGTCGCAAGGTATGGTTAATCTGGCTTTCAAAGCATGCTCAGCCATAGCTACTGATAGTCAGTAGAATACAAAAAATACGCAAAAGTAAAGTTAATTATGCAATTTGGCAAAGAAAATTCGTTCCAGTTCATTACTTATTATTCAAAATGTGTTTGGTTGGTCCAAAATTCTAATTTATTAATAGATCTCATTGAAAATAGATTTTTTATGCTGTTGTGAACGTTTATTTACTCGAACGCCGTTACTCTGGTTTTTCAGTTCACGCATTTTCAGTATCATTTGCCAACCTTTAATCATTGTATTTATTTAATTTCGTTGTCACTGAAACGCCATTAGAATAGCGTGCGGCCGATAAATAGAGTAATTAAATATTTATGTCCAACACAAACAATTCACCACTCGCCAAAATCCCTTCAAATAATTCACCTGAGTCAGCTACTTGTTTTTCCCTGCCTGCTGGGTGTGAATATGAAAAGAAAAAGGCGGCTCTATAAAATTCTCATTACCAATTGATAAGATCAAACGTCCGGTTAGAATTTCACACAAAGTTGGCGTACCGGGCGGAGAAAGTAGTTTGCGTTGAATATTGTTTTCTCACGACTCGGCAGCTCGTACCGGCGCGCACTATAACTTTTTAATGTGTTTCTATTGGAGTGGAGAGGCATCCCTCGTCCCTGACCATCATGCTGAGGTCACGTAAAATTTCAATATTAAATATTACTTGAGCATACATACATACCTACTTATATGGAAAGTTGGGTGAAATCAGCCATGCATAGAGTGCCGTTTTCCTTTTTAAACCACTGACCACATTCAAAAATGCCGGGTCACTCATATCATATTTGCTAACTGTCATATAGTCGATTAAGAAAGGTTTCATCTCAGGTATGACTGCTGACGTGCTACACAGAGCACACATACATTCACATAGGCTCTTACCCAAAACAGGGCAAGCAGTTAAGCCTGTGTAAATGTTATGAAATCATAGGTGATGATATCCGCACATTAAATACATCTACTTTCATAAGTCATCTCACTTTTCAATTCGGTACTGATTCAAATGCTTCCAAAATCAACAGCTGTCCACCACACCCGCATCTACTTTTGTCCCGCAAAACACATAAAATGTAGATAAATTTGCCAAACATTTCATTTTATTAGCATGCGATATGGGTTTTATTCTTGAATGACTTTTGAAAGCGCTCGCCGGTGCAGCTGCACTCAGTCACTATGACTTGTACAACATCTATAGAAATTGTTACAAAGTAATTTTGCATGCTTCATGTCTCGTGTTGTTTTTTTATTATAATTTTATATTATTTTATGCTGTTTTTCTAGCAGCTATTGCATATTCATCAGCGAACAGTTGAGCAACAAAAGTACGCAAGGATGTTTACCGACACTACAAATAATGCGCAGCGGCTTAACTTGTTTTACTCGAAATATTTTCTTAAATCTATTCATTCATACTTATTTCTATCTGGCGTAAATGATCTCCAATATCCATCCATATGATATATGGACGTTTAATTCACATTAAAGTTTTTTTGCCGCTCCTAAAACGTCCAAAATGTCTGCGATGATGAATGCGCGCTGTGTGAACTGCCAAAAATCCACATAAATATAGGCATGCACGTAAAAATCTTTCATTTACCATATTCCGAAAGCGCTGCGCAACTGCATACAAAACTGCATTTTTTTTGCCACAAGAACCAGAAAAAAGCCGAAAAATTCCCACTAAATGCCGCGCTTTTCGTCGAAGGGCTGCAAGAGTCTACATAGCAACCGAAACAGCCGCATTGCAGAAGGAAGATGCGCCTCGAAAAATGTAAATTCACTGCTAAATTTTAATTAAAATAGGCAGCTAAAATCAAAATGTCTAAAAAATGGAAAAACTTGTTGTGGAAGCGCTTCGCGTAACCCTAATTTGTTGCATTTGGCGCGCAACCGTCAGATCGAACGGCAGATCTGCAAGAAGATACGCGCGTTGCAAGATGCTGCTTGGGTGCGTGTATTAGTAAGACACAATTATGCATATGAAGTATAAAATACACGTCGAAGGGTGCATGGACAGACGATCGCCGGTCTAAAGGATACATGTGAGGTGAAAGGATATCTGGGGTGAGGCGCGTTACTGACAAGACGCTGTTCATTTTTTGTGCTTACTACTCACTTTGTTGCATGCGGCATTTGCCTACAATGGCTTTGTGAGTTGATGGATTTTTTCTTACTAATTTTTTGTTTAGGTAAATAAATCCAAATATGTTTTACACATGCGCTCAATGCCAAAGCAACAACGCAGCAAGAGAGGTGGCAGCGGGCAGCGCAAAAGGCGCATCCTTCAACTGAATGTAAGCGCTTGCTCCATATGTAAGTTTGTTTCTGGGTGGTATGCGCATCTTTTCAGTGTAATTGACTCATTTGAATGGGTTCACAAACACAAAAACACTGGCATCGAATGAAAATCTGGTAGCTTACATTCAGATTCGGTGGAAAATTGCGAAATCTGAGATTTCGTTTCGGCGATAAGCTTCCCTCATTTAATCAATATTACCTCATTTGGTTTAATAATATCGTTAAGAGGTTATTATTGTAACTGACAGTCAATAAAAGTTTCAAAAAGTGGAGTGGTTTGGCACTTCGTCATGTAAAGGGAACAGACACTATAAATGGAGTTAAAGATATGAATCTTTCATACTTATTAATGACTAACATTGAAATATCTGGCGGCATTTCTTTGTTTATTTAAACACCGGCAGCACTGCCAAAGAAGTCGAGTACTAGTTTCTTTTCACAGTAACGAAAAGAAACCGCAAAATAGATAAAGAGATTTCCCATAAGAAACGCGAAAAACCAAAATTTTACATTTAAAGGTCGCGATCATGCTCTAATCCATAAATGCACAGTAAATGAATGACTATCAACATATCAAAGACAAAAATCATTGATGCGTAATATTTTTAAATTAATCTGAGCCGAATTCAGTTCTATTTCCCTTGTTTTTAACGCACAACGCAGACATCTGCAATTTTTACACTCGCTCACTTTTCCACACAGTACATTTTTGACGTTTGCAAAATTTAATAGAATGATATTTGTAACTTTTTTCGTAAGTAGCTTTGACTGTCATCAACGCGGTGCGAGTATGTCAAAAATGACACTCATTTGACAGCGGAGCATGTGATAAAAAATGAGTACCGAAAGCACCGAAACACCGCAGCACAGCCTTTTGAATATAAAAAGAGGCGGACAGTTGCTTTCATTTGCGATTTTTAGATTAATGGAAAAGTGAAATTAGGTTGGCACAGACCTATGAAATGCATGTAATTATTTAGGCGCATAGATGTAGGAAAGCCATTGTCGTTGGTTTTTTACTACACTCCGCAAAATGACTGGCAAATTTTCCAGCATTTTGAAAACCGAAACCGCAGTACTGGGCATATTAATATTTTAGAGATTTTTCAGAACATAAGAGCGGATCGCATGCTAGAAATAATTTTGGAGTTAAATGTTAATTTTGCGTTGAATAGACATTGAAATACTCAGGCTAAAAAGCCCATTGTATTTAAAGCTCTGGAAAGGGGGTAGATAGTCAAGGAGGGAAGGAGAAAAGTATCAGAGAAAGAGATAGGAAAGAATAGTGACAGAGATAGAGATAGTTAGTCCTGTGAGAATTTTCCGGATTCTTTGGCAAATCTGTAAATATCCTCCAGTTTTAGAGAACGAATATTACTCATTCTCATGACATCGGAGCCCAATACTCGTAGCCTTGCTCTAGCAAAGGCAGGACACTCACAGAGGAAGTGCTCAGTGCTATCCGCCTCCTCCAAGCATGACAGGCATACCGGGTTCTCGATGATTCCAATGGTGGTCATATGCTGACCCCATTGGTTGTGTCCTGTAATGATGCCGACCATCAACTGAATATCTTTCCTTCTAAGTTTTAGTAGAAAGTTTGACAGTTTTCTGTTCGGACTTGTCACAAAACATATTGCAGTTCTCCAGCGTTCCAGACCGGACCATCGCTCTTTATGTAGATTGCATACATAATCGCTGATCCAATTCTTGATTCCTGCGGAACTGATTCCGATTATTGGCTCTGGCCCCTGTGGGGGCACCGCTGATCCACGGTTGGCCAACTCGTCGGCAATTTCGTTTCCTTGAACACCGGAGTGTCCCGGAACCCATATATGTAAGTACAAGAATGTTTTGTCTTGCGACAGAATTAAGCTTCTTCTTACATTCTTGAACAATCTTTGAGGTGTGCTTCACGTTCTCCAGGGCCTTCAATGCAGCCTGACTGTCACTGAAGACTCCAATCTGTTTCCCGCTCCATCTCCTCTCGATTATCCATTCGGCTACTTTTAGGATGGCAAAAACATCTGTTTGGAAAACAGTTGCCATTCCCCCCATAGCATAGTGATACTTATTACTATCGTTTAAGTACCATCCGGCTCCAGACCCTATTTCATTCTTGGACCCTTCGGTAAAGAAAATATCCGTCAAACCTCCCTGAATGCATTCTGGATTGCTCCATTGCTCACGCAATGGAAATCTGACATCAAACTTCCTTCCAAATGAAACTGTGGGTATCAGGTCGTCTTTAGGTGCCAAAAGCAGTTGATACTGCTCACATAGCAACTTAAAGATTTTTCTGTGTCCCGAAGTTCCGTCTTCGTGCCAGAAACCATATTTATAGAGTATACACATTACTTTTATTGCTTCCTGTTGCATCTTAAGATCCAGGGGGAGCTAATCAAGCATATCATTTAGGGCATCACCAGAGGTTGTACTCATGGCACCCGTGATGCATAAACATACACTTCTTTGTAGCCTGTATAGTTCCCGGATTGTCGACTTAACTATGCTCCGTCGCCACCAGACCACAGAAGCGTGAGTGATGATTGGTCTGATAAGTGCTGTGTATATCCATAGGACCACAGCAGGTTTCAGACCCCAGGTTTTACCAAAGGCTTTAGGGCATTGCTGAAAAATCCTCAATGCGCGATTCACCTTCAGTGAAACGTGTGTCTCCCAAGTCAGCTTCTAATCCAAGATTACTCCTAGATATTTAACTTCGTTGGAAAGACCAAGTGTCACACCTTTCAGTGTTGGAAGACTGAGTCCATCCAATTTCCGTTTTCTCGTAAACAAGACTATGGTTGATTTGTTCGGATTAACGGAAAGACCTTGTGCAAAGCCTCTTTAAGGATTTATCCGATGTTAGCGCACATGCATCGTCCGCATATGCTTGGACATGAAAACCGAGTTCCTGCATCTCCGCTAGTAGAGAGCCTACGACGAAGCACCACAGCAGCGGAGAAAGAACACCCCCTTGGGGACATCCTTGCTTGGCCCTGACTGTGATTAGTTCGTCACTGCTCCCACCAGCGGTTAACAGCCTCTCAGAGCATGGAATATATCCATTTTAATTATGGTTTGATTAACTCCGTGTCGTTCGGCAGAAGAACATATTGAGCCGAAAGTGGCATTATCAAAAGCCCCCTCAATGTCTACGAACACGCCCATTGTATACTCGTCAGCTTCCAGCCCGGCTTTAATCTTGCTAACAAGATCGTGCGATCGTGTGATCACATGATTTTCCACTCTGGTAAGCGTGTTGATTTCTACTAAATGGACTTCTCGGCAATACCCCCACTCAAATATGTTTCTCCTCCACTCGTTCTAGACTTTTCAACACGAACGATGTCAAATCAGCCTGTCTTCTCCTTTTTTAAGTACCGGGTCATGATTTGTGTACGGTTACTTACATTATGTAACCAGCGCTGATGCTGGATATATTCCGTCAGATCCAGGGGACTTAAAGTTCTCAAAGGAAAACCTTATCGATTCTTTTGCCACTATCCAACTAGCAATATACCAGCTGTAGCTAGAGGTTCCACCGTTGTTACAATTATTGTTCATGCCACTCTCTACTTCAAAGAGAGTTCTACTACCCGGAAAATGAGTTTCGAGTAGAGAATTAAACGTTTCCGATTTGGAATTGGTGTATGAACCATCAGGTTTTGAATGGAATCCAGCCAAAGTCTCGCTGCTTCCCTCATTTCCTCGACGTTTCTGCAGACATTTCTATAGGATTCAAGTTTGGCTTTCCGTACCTTTTTCTTATATTCTCTCTGTGTAAGTCGATTATTAGCCCAGACCTCTTCTGTTTGGGTCTTTAAGGCCTTATTAAGAAGTTTTATGGACCGTACACGAAGCCTTGACAGTTCAGGGTTCCACCAAGGAACAGCTTTCCCCTGTCTACTTTGCCTGAGTGGGCACAGTTCCTCAAAGCAATTGATTAAGGTACCTTCTAATTTTTGGTAGCATCTTCAATCCTTTCTACTGATTTGAGTTTTTTCAGGTTTGGTAATCGCTCTGTTACAAGCTCACCATACCTGTCACAGTCCACATTTCGAGGTTTCCTACCGGAAATTCGATAAGACGATGATCAGAAAGAGAGTCCTCTTCCAAAACTCGCCATCGGTTGATTTGATTTCCAACTGACCTATTGGTAAGTGTTAAATCAATCACCTCTTGTCTCCTCTTGGTCACAAAAGTTGGTTTGTTACCAGTGTTTTGAATGACCAAATCGAATGACAAGATAACCTCCAGTAACTTGCGACCTCTGGGGTTGAATTTGCTGCTTCCCCATATAATGTTCTGTGAATTTGCATCACAGCCCACTATTAGCCCCAGATTATTAGATTCTGCATACTTGACCACTTCTCTTAGACACTACTAAAGGTCCTTCCACATAGAGCCTTCCCATCACGTTGGTACTTTGATGAAAAAAATGTAAAACTGCGTATGTAGAATTACTTTATATAATCAATAGTTTCACGTACATATGCAATTTTTCCTGGATAAAAAAAATGTTAGTTTTTCTCGCGCGTGTAACCAATTCTTTTAAGTTGATAAAGGAAATATCTTTCATGAGTTAAATTATTCTTCTTACCGTTTCATGGCTTGGAGAGAGGTCTCTCCTTACGAATTTGTATCAGTTATTCGTAAGAAGTATGCGAGTTATACACTTTTTTAAGTTTCGTGTCAAAATGGGAGTTACATGATATGACCTCAGCGTTTTAAGTCTCGCGCTTCAGCTATTTTTTTAAATTAGGAGCCAAAGCTAATTGCATAATAAAATGCAAGGTCGATCGCAAAAGTTTTCGGACTAGTGCTAAATTAAGAAGATGAAAAAAAAATTTGGCAAATCAGACAATATGAACTGATTGCCTAACATTTTTTGAGTAAAGAAACATATAATTACGTCATAATTTTTACCTGATTTTACCTGCGCTATGTTGAATAACTTTAACTAACCAAAGATCATCGACATCGAAGAACGGACAATCATTCCAACCTGCATAAATTATTTTACACTGGGAAGTTAAAATCTTCGATATCTTCTGTAGCATTTATTCTAAGTTTACAGCCGGAAAATGATCACCTTAAACAGGCGTGTTGAAAACCAACAACAATGTTTTTGATGAACCGTTAAATACCTTTCAAGTGCTTCACACATTTGTTTAGAGCACGCAAATCCTGAAAAACGATACTTTGAATCAGCTATACATAAAAAAAGTAAATAATAAAAAACAGAATTTACTATTTGCTCTCAGGCACATCAAAATATTTTCCCAACAAATCATTGCAATTTACATAGGAAACCCATAAATCTCCAATTGCACCAATAATGACAAACGAACGAGCATTAGTGAGTAAATGAGAACTTCTACAGCAAATCTTTAACATTGTGTGTGGAAGGGGTTCGATGACTACATAACTACATATGTATGTATGTATGTAGATGTATCTGTCATAGTGCAATCATAAATTTAAAAAAGCAGCGGAGAATTTGCCAAAAATTAGCCGCTATCGTGGCGTGACGAGCGCGCTTAATCTTTGCCAATAAATAGGTCACAAAATCGTTGACAGGAACAAAACTAATTCGCTATCGATTTAGGAGTGAAAGACAAATTACATGAATATTAATTAAAGGATCGAAAGGATGAGCGGATTTCACACGGTTGTGAGTATTAGCACCCTTGCACGCCCGATCAAAATTTCACATATGTATTTTTGCATATTTAATGAGCTGCCTATTTTTACAAATCGGCGGAAGAGCACTTGCCAGTAGCTTTGGACACTTCGCAACCTCGGTAGCCTCGGCATGAGCCCTTCGTAGCTACCTTTACTTTATGGTATTGCTATGTAATGCAATTTATTTGCAATTTCTGAATTTGATGCGCATTTGAAATTAAAAATGTTTCAGACGATGCGAAACCTATCGATTACAGTGCGTCTGCAAAAGGGTTCTCTGCTGATAATTTTTTTTTTTGAACTAAGACGTTGATTCGAGTGTGCCGCATTGAAATTGCATTCTAATGCACGGCGAATGTTGGTTGCATTTTAGTTTTCCAGAGCAGAGGGAAATATTGTACTCACATAAGAGCAATAATAATGCATAATGCATATTTTGATTGACAGTTGTTTTTGCGGCAGTGTAAAGGTAGGCAGTAGAAGTTATGTCGTACAAAGGAATAATTATACTATACACATTTGTGTGCCTGTAAATAACATATAGTGCATTTATGTAAGAAAATTTTACGGTAACTACTTTCCATAATCCGTATTTGTGGTTTGCGCTTTGTGAAGTTCAAGAAGAAGAAAATCTAACTTCTTTGTATTTAATATAACGATTCCCGAATTTTCCCCAACTTGCCTTCAGCTCAGGAAAACGTTGCTCATCTGACATTTACAGTAGCATTTCTGTTTTCATGCACTTTAAATGCCAACATAATATCGCATTTATAGCACTCCAGTTACCCAAAGGCATTCAAACGGTTATGAAATATTTGACACATATCGCATAAAACTCGCATAAATTGCTGCACAATGGACTTAGTAGCTGCTGATGCGCTTGAGCAACGTAACAGAAGTCAGATTTAGAGCAGCGCAGCTGAGGACGAAAGCCAAAGGTGTAGTAATATCAATAATAAACAAAAGAAAGTGAGAAGAAAATTGAGCGCTCAATAGCGGCACACACCCACACATTAGATGCTACTTTTTTTTTTTTTTTTTTAGAGGAGGAAGCATCGAAAGCCTAACCCCGCCAGTGTGGGACTTTAACCCGAACTAAACCTCCTGTCGTCAAAGTACCGATCCCCCCGGTACAACCGTTAAGTATTCGTCGGGAGGCGGTTTGAGCCCTAAGCTCAATGTCCGTTATTGTCCTGATGCAATACGTCGAAAGTAGCATCTGCTTGTTACCAACCCACTGTTTAGGTCATCTGATGAGAGAGCCACCCCTGTCATAACAGTACTCCCCCACCCACCATGTCTCTGTCCATCCCACAGAAACGTAAGTTTCTATGTCTGGTATCGTCAGTTTACCTGCATCCAAATAAATTTATCTAGCAAGTGGGCCTACAGCACCACCATACGTTACTAAATCTACTACTACAGGAAGAGTTACTACATCTACTACTACAGGAAAAGTTACTACATCTACTACTACAGGAAAAGGTACTACATCTACTACTATGGAATTTCAGCTATTGCTATGCTTTCGCTTTTTCGCCTTCTCTCCATTTGTCTCAGATCATTGAGTACGAACGCTGACAAATTTTTGATACCATCCCATACTTCTTTTGATTGTAGCATATGTGGAACAACATTGTCCGGTGTTATTCTTTCTGCTACTTGGTTCTCCAACAACTCTCGTTCTTTATTATATCTTTGGCAGTGAAAGAAAATATGATCCGCATTTTCATTAGCCTCGGCACAAAATGAGCATATAACTCCATCATCATGGCCATATTTATGGAGGCACTCTCTAAAACAACCATGTCCTGTCAGGAATTGCGTCATATAAAAGTCGACACTACCGTGCTTTCTATCAACCCATGCCTGCACATCATTAATGAGTCGGTGTGTCCATCTCCCTTTGGTTGTTATATCCCAGCGTCTTTGCCATTTAGATAGACTCTCGTATCTGATTTCTTTGCGCTCCTCAGCTATTAACGACCTGTCAAGGCTTCGGCTTTTTTCATATATTTTCTTACTTTCCAGAGCCATTATATCTGGGGGCATTATGCCCGAGATTACCCCAATAGCTTCATGGGATACAGTGCGAAAAGCGCTTGCGACTCTAATAGCGCTCAGTCGAAAAAGAGATTTCGTACTCTTGCCGTATGTTTCGTATTTTAGCGCTTGTCCCCATACCGGTGCAGCATACATTACAATGGATTGGGTAACTTTTGCCAGTAGTAGCCTTCTGTTTTGGCTTGGCCCGCCTATGTTAGCCATTATTCGAGATAGCGCCGTGTTTACCCGTGCTGCTTTCTCACAAGCTTTTTCAATGTGCACTTTAAAGTTTAAGCGTGCATCAATCATGACTCCCAAGTATTTCAGGTACGGTTGGGTGTTGATGTTATGCCCGTCTATGCTTAGTGTAATGTTCTCAATTTTTTTCCTGCTTGTAATCAAAACTGCTTCAGTTTTTTGTCCCGCAAGCTGTAGGTTTGTCGATGTGAGCCAGTTTTTTAGTTTGAGAACAGTCGCACTACATATAGTCTTTATTTGTTGAAGCTCTTTTGCAACTATTGCCATGCAATGTCGTCCGCGTATCCGATTAATTGGGCTGCTTTTGGTATGTATGTATGCGAGCTTCATTGACATACACCAATAAAAGAACATGGAAAAAGTTCATAAAGGCAATGATACTGCATCTGGTCAAATATTTATTCGGCGCATGCAAAATGTTCAAAGTGAAAGCCAGTTGGTTGTCAGTGACCAGCAGGACAGTAGCGGCAGCGTCATTATTTAAGGAAATACATATATACATATGTATGTGTATTGACACATGACAAATAGATATACAAGTTTACAGTGAAAACTAACAACAACCATATTATATCCTCTACACCACGTGTACATAATTTTCGCAAATATGTATCTTCACAAATATTGAAGAATTTTTACAGAACGAAAGCAGCTGTCGCATTTTTCACTTTCAAAGAAGTGCAGAAAGGAAAGGCTCAGTTTAAGTGAAAGAAAGTAAAGTAGCAGCAGAGTAGGCAACGAAATGGAGAGAAAACACGGAAAAGTAGTTCGTTCTCTGTAATGCGTGTGTGTGTGAGCTCGTGATCGCTCATTCACGTGGTTGCGCCGATGTGCGTTGGTTGGCAGGCTTGCTGTATTTACTGCCATTTCTCATGTGAGTATATCAATGAGTCAACAAAACAAGCGGCCAAGAAAAATAAACTGTCACAAATCGTAACAAGCGCAACGGATCGACGCAGCTTCTATCAAATCACCGAACAGTGGCGGTCCGATATAATCAGATTAATTGTATATTTCATGGTAGCAGTGGCGAATTCGATGTTTTCTAGTTGGTGTATTTCTCGATGATATGCAGAGGACTTTGCAAAAGCTGTAAAGATGTATGTACATACAATTTAGTTCGCAGAAACTGAGGGTTTGCCGGAAGTGCGATTATTTTTCACAAAAGCGCATTCTGGTAATATCTGCTATGGTTATATAAACTTTACATCTATCTTGGCGGAAAGAGAAAGTGCCTTTTTCTGAGGTGGCTTAAGCTGCAACTCGGTGAAAATTAATATTTTAATTTTTTTTTTTTTGAAATTACAGATATGTGCACATACAGGGTGGGCCATATAGCGTTTGCTTTTTGAACCACCCATTTTTTTGAGAATGGTAACACAAATGACATGTCAATGTCTTCATAATTTACTTAAAGGTTTGACATTTACAAAATGGGACGCTATACGCTTGAACAAAATTGGGAAATATTGAAAACCTTTTTCCAAAGTGGTGAGTCTTCTACTCAAACTGTGAGAAATTTGAAAAAAAAATTCCAAAAAAGGATTTGCCAACAAGACAGTTTGTGGATCAATTTATTAATCGTGTTCGTGAAAGTGGATCGTTAATGGATAAAACAACACGTGAACGTGCTCCTACAGTGTGGACACCCGAAAACATTGCTGCTGTAGCCGAAAATGTGCGTGAACATCCAACAACCTCAACTCGTCATAGTTTTTAAGAATTGAACATTTCACGCACTTCTTTGAGGAGAATTTTGCATTAAGACCATGGTATGAAGGCTTACAAAGTTCAATTGGTGCAAGAACTGAAGCCTAATGACCATCTAATGCGTTTTCGATTCGCTCAATGGGCAGAAAATCGTTTGACCGAAGATGAGCATATTTACCGAAAAATCATCTTTTCTGATGATGCTCATTTTCACATCGGTGGCTACGTCAATAAGCAAAATTGTCGGATTTGGGACTCAAAAAATCCACACGTTACTGTAAAGAATCAAATGCATTCACAACGAGGCACTGTTTGGTGCGGTTTTTGGTCTGGTGGCATCATTGGGCAATTTTTTTTTCGAAAATGAACGAGGAGCCGCGGTTACAGTAAATGGCGAGCGTTGCCGTGACATGCTCAACGAGTTGTTTCCAAAAATTGAAGAGGATGACATGGACGACATTAGGTTTCAACAGGACGGTGCAACTTGTCACACTGCCAAAGGTACACTCGAACTTTTGGCTATTGTTTTTGAATTCCGATATCAATTGGCCGCCTCGGAGCTGTGATTTAAGCCCGTTGGACTATTTTAAGGACAAATGCTATGCGAACCATCCAGAGACGATTGATGCTTTAATACACGAAATCGAAGTTGCCATTCATGAAATTGGAGTCCAAACAATCGAAAATGTGCTTAAAAATTGGGTTGATCGAATGGCCTACTGTAAAGCCAGTCGTGGCAGTCATTTGAACGATATTATTTTTCATTCATAAATGACAATGTTCAATCTTCAAAATAAAAAAAAGTTTGAAAAAATATTGATTAGTTTTTTTTATAGCCGATTCAAAAAGCAAATTTTACATGGCCCACCCTTATATTTGGACAATATTTTCTTACATTTTCATTGCAAAATATATCTCCGAAGATAACTCAAAAAAAAAAAAACCTGGTTTACGGTGCACATAATAAATTTCAACAGAATCATTTGGATTTTTTTTCGATTACTACGCTCTCTAATTGTATTTTACAATGGATTGAATTCTCAATCAACTCACAAAATTGATGTAGTATTTAATCAGGCTACTTGATATGTATTTGGGCTAACGAAATATGGGTACTGTTCGCGAATTTTAGGAGTCGTTCAAGCTGCAGTTCAGATACATTCTAGTCTTTCAAAACTGAGAGCACCCAGCTAGAAGTCTAGTTTTCGAGATACATCTTGGTTACAAAGGTGTGAAATGTCTCATTATCTACCTTTTTTCTTCAATACTACCCGTTCCAGCTTCAGTTCGTAGCAACGTAAGTAAGAGCAGCTTCAAGAACGACTTGAATTCATATGTACTTTCGTTAACTCACATAGAATATTGCACTATGAGTATTGCTCATCCTAGTCATTCAATCATATTGCCTTGTTATTATTTTTATTTGTTTCATGGCTGTTGATGTACCATATTATAAATCTTACTATTTTTATTCTATTTATTATCTTTATATATGTATATATATAATTGCCGCTTACACTTGAGGTTGTTTCACAAATGGAGGGACCTACAGTTTCAAGCCGACTCCGAACGGCAGATATTTCTATGGGAGCTTTTTCATGGCAGAAATACACTCGGAGGTATGCCATTGCCTGTCAAGGAGCGACCGCTATTAGAAAAATGTTTTTCTAAATTTTAGTGTTTCACCGAGATTCGAAGCCACATTCTCTCTGTGAGTTCCGAATGGTAGTCACGCACCAACCTATTCGGCTACGGCGGCCGCATGTTCTTATAGTATTAATAAATTGTTAAATAAATAAATGAAAAATGAAGGAATTAACGGTCCAAACTGAGCAGGAGTCGAAGATCTCACCTCCTATACGATATACTACTACTACTTATATTACATTAAGATTACCCTGACTTCGTTAAGTGTGAATAGAACTTTATGCACCAGCAAAAAGCTCTACATCACTAAAGCCTCTTAAAGAAATTTGAACCAAAAACAAAAAACAAAAAATCAGTTTTATTTTGGTCTTTTGCTAATTTATACACAAAAATTAATCTCATTTTCCGGACTCTATCCAAAAATAATGCCTAGTGCATGTATTATCTACATATATACACAAACAAAGCTCTGCCACATACTCCCAATCGCTCGAGTATTCGCAACAACATATCGCATGCAACACTAAATCAAAATAATAATAATAATATAACACTCATAACGTTTCTATTGGCTGTTTATCCAGGTGTAGTATCTCAAAGCAACTCTTAGTTCCAATGGAGAGCATTTGATGCACTTACCCACTCTTTATTACCACAATAGCCCAGTAGGAGACACGAGAGCCAACAGCTACCATCAATTGTAGCCTCGTGTCAATGGTTTACTCACTGGATCCTTATTTGCTCTCCCAAGACGGCGCTCAGAGCAACCACGCAACTACCCAACCACCAACTGCGCCGAGAGCTGCCGGATCATTCGAGTTTACCTACTCAGAGGCGACAGACGTGTATAAGCAATTTCGGCTGTGCAAACATAATTTTTGCAATTTTTTTTGTCAAATATCTTGGATTTTACGGAAATATTTACACAAATTTTTAAACACGTAAATGAACAAATTGTGAGTGCAAAATAAAAATAGACGATGTTGTGAAATTTTTATTTATGTTTTGAAGATTTATTTTAACCAAATTTAAATGTAGTGAAATATAGTATAACAAGAGTTTTGAAAAAAATTTATGTAAAAATTATTTTGTGTTGCGATGGATTTGAGAAGCACATGACGTCTAGCAGTAGCTGCAGGTGAGTGTGAAGCAGTTCTAGCTCAAAAAGTAGACTTCATTATTCTATTTTGTAATTTTTTGATTGATTTGTGTCAGTCGTTAATCCTCCCATTTCATCCCATTCTTGCAACCTTTGCATAACTGGTGACACGCCTTAAAATATTTTACATCTTACGCGGCACGTAAATTGAAAAAAGTACACTAACACACAGTTACATATTTGTGCCTAACAAAATTGTTCCATATGTGCTTGAAAAAAAGGAATGCAGAAAAAAAACGATCCTAAGGATATAATTCGTCTTAATCGATTTTGTCGCTCGTTTATTCATTCGCCCATTTCGTCTGCTTCCACCAATCCGCCAGTTGCCAAGTCCCTCTTCGTTTTTTACGCCTTACATCTTAACGGCTTTTGTTCTTCCCATATCGCCCGAGGCGACCTTCAAATTCCTTGTTCCCTGTATTCCTCATACCGCTTCTTGTCTCATCATTTGTCCCGGTAACTGCACTAGTTCTAATTTTAATTTATCTAATTTCCAACCCCTCTTCAGTGGTACTTTGCCAGTGGCAATTTTTCTATACTGAGAAGCAAACACCTTTGGCGTAAGCCAACAATCTAAACGACGTTGATTACCTTCAGCCATCCCTCTCGCCACAGCACTCCGTTCGCTGACGTCTTTAAGTCTGCTGGGTAGAGGAATTGTTAGTGCTGATCAGCTGTAGGGCTGAGCCGGTAACGGTATGCGTTGCTGCTTCGTTATTTTTTCTCCTCTTCTGGGGGTGACGTGTATGGATTACACCAGAGATGCCACTTTTACTACACGAATACACACGTACACGTACACACACATACTTTACTGCAAGCAATCCACTTTTGCCGTATCGTATGTATGCACATATGTTGTTGTTTATTCGTAGGTAATCTTTTTCATTTTTTGCTATCGGTTTGTTGCTTACAATGGGCTGCAAATAGTTTCACCCAGAGAACAATCGCTCTACATTGCTAACCGCATCCTCATTCTGAATCTTGCCTCATCAGCATCTTGTTCGACCTCGTTCGCCGGGCCAGCTAATCTTCTGCTCTTGTCTTCTGCATGCACACCTTTTCTTTTTGTCTGCATGCGTACTTTCTTTTTAGTCGATTTTTGAGCGATCGACGACAGTAAGCCAATTTGCCTAGCGTTACGTATCCCGGTGGGTTGTTTGGCCTAGGTACACTCATACACGCAGCCTTCACCCAAGGTGAGAGTAATCTGTAAATGTTGTTTTTGTTACGCCACAGATTTTCCAATTTGTTGTTTTTATTCACTAAGTCTTAACATAATTTTTTTTTGTTTGGCAAGAGAGTTTTCTGCTTAGACAGGATGCCTTGCACCTTTCACTGGTATGGCAAGCTGCTGGTTGCTGGCAAGGGAGTTAATTAAGGTTGTGAGTAAGAGTTGTTAAATAGTATTTTTTTAAATTTGCTGTATAGCCCGGCATATAGGAGAGGAAACAGTGACGGCAATAGTAAACCTCAGGCATATACATAGACAATTTTTTGGACGGAATTATTAAAAGGGTCAAAATTAATGGAAGTTTCTGGAAAAATAATTGTAATTCTCAATGCAATTGAAGATGAAGTGCCAAGAGAAATAAAGTTCATTCACTACGCATTTAGGAACAATGATATCTGCCGGTGTTCCACGAAGGAAGGAATGAGTTCGCTGGAATAAGGAAGCAAGAATGTGTTAAGTACTTAGTGCTTAGTTCTGTTTTGGGTCTCATAAATAAAAATTCTCTCTTATATTCCAGCAAAGTGCAGGCTGATCAAATGGCTTTCTGCTTAACCTCAAAGTCGGCTTTAAAAATACTAGTCGGTTATTTATTTGCTATATCGTACCGATAACGATTGGATATAGCTTAAGACCTTAGAAGGCATAGTTCTACAGTTAGCTTTAAGCTTAGTAAACTTTGTGCTATAAATAAATAAAAATACCGATTGGATATTACTACCGAAGTCATTTTTTGCAAATCGTTACTTTCTAATTCAGAAAAGGAGATATTTGTGATCAATTTGCTATAAATAAATAAAAATACCATTGGATATATTTGGGATGATGTTGTGAATGTGTAAATTTATCGGAGTGATAAAATATCGTCTCTATGTGTAACACTATGTGACGTCACACATGTCTTTCATGTAAGGCTGAAAGATATTTTGGCTCTATGCTATAATTGATATTTAGGTGTTTTACTCTTTTTATCTTATTTCATATCTGAGTAGTTTTTCTTTAGCCTCGTTTTGAAACAAGTTCTTTTCCTATATGATCTCTCAATCGTACGGCACCAGTTATCCGTATGATCATATCTAATCCCCTGCGCGAATTCTCCCTTCTACGTTTATGTTGCCATTCAACCCATTCTCCGCTTTCTTCTTTTTATTGTAAAGCATTTACATGAAATAGCAGTAAATCAATCATACTTTAGCAAAATACTTCCCTAAACAAACTCGCTCACTACGCAGCAGGAGTGCGCAAAACCAATTCCTTGCAAACTTCCTGTTGAACATATTTCGCAAAAGCGCTTGTCCGTCTGTCTTGCTTTGTGTGGCCATTCATTTGCATGCGCTTGCGCTGTCCCATACGAAGGCAGCCAGTCAGTTGGCCCGTCTTATGGCAGGCTGTATTGGTCTGCGCGAAGCTGAACAATGTCAAGAACCCACTTAATAAACACCAAGAATCGCCTTCCCGTTTCATTCGCCAGACACTGTTCGCTTTGCCACACAACAAAGGAGCATTATTGGAGAGCAATTTAGAATTTCCGGAAGGGAATTACAATAATAATAATAAAATAATAATTTATAGCAACAAAAAGCATGAAGAACAAAACGGTAAACGGCTAAGTAAAGCAAGCAACGTTGCATGCAAAAATGTGTGAAAGTCCTGCGGAAGGATTTGCGCTTACGCAGATTTTCATGTTTAGGTAATTCGTACAAAACAGGACTCTTGTCTCTTTAAAGGGTTTGAAGGCTTTTTATGTGCTTTTCATTGCATTAACATGCGATCGTGTAAGTCTTCATACCATCAGTTAAGCAAAATAATAAGAAATATGAACTAAAAGAACAAGATAAACACAAAGATCATTAGTAGAAAAATGCTATAAAAGTTAAAAATTAGAAAGTCGAAAAATGCTTAAATTTAATTAAAAAATTGTGAAAGTGAAATTATTTAAAAAACAGTTCCGAAAACCATTTTAAAACAGCGTCGCAGCGTCATTTTATTTGCGAGCAATTGCCTCCAGAGCCTACACGAGTATATTTTGAAATACTTCTACGTAATGTATGCAATAAATCCCTTTAAAACTAATTAGATGCCAACTTATTCAGACAAAGCGCGCACCCATTGAGGCAGCTAAAAACCAGAAATGCGAAAAAGGACTTGCATGCGAAATTCCAGAAAAAGTAGAAAAGCACCAACGGCGACTCCGGCAAATTGAAACTGATTGAATTGAATGGCAATGAATGCATTAAATAGCCGCGAATGAGGCGCGCATACAAGCCAGAAATAACAGAAATAATGTCAGAAAGTGAATGTACAAATGAGCAGATCGGCTGTCTTTGCGGGATGCGCGGAATGAGGTTGATCGCGTACGCAAACCTGAAAGCTTCTGTAGCGGTTGTCCCCAAGGCACACACACAAACACACACACGTCCACAAAGATTGACAACAAAAGATACAACAGAAAAATTGAATAAGAATTAAAAAAAATATTAAAATCAATCGCAACATTTCGCAAAGGGCGAAAACGGGTTTCCAACGCAACCGCCAATAAAAAAGCTCGGCTGGTGAAGCGCGGTGGGTCTTTAAGAAGCGCCTGTGCAGCGAACACGTCGCAGGCAATAAATGCCACCACCAGTCGCCAGGCAAGACTTGTAGCAAAAGCAACATTAAGACAACGTAACTTGCGCAAAGTTCTATTATTTAATTTTTGCGATTTGCTTCTTTTTCGGTTTTTTAAGTAGCACTTTTTTTCGTTTTGCAATTTGCTGTCTGTGCGCAGTTGAATCCGTCCTTTTATAGACAGTAAGTAAATCACAAAAATTACCAGTTTTAAGTAACAAACTGGAATTTTATTAGTAGTAAACAAAGCATTTTAGATTTGCAAATGATGGCGGTGGTCAAAGCATCTCTCTACTTAATTCTGTACAATTGAAATTTGTACTTGCCCTGGTCAGAGCGATGCGCGCAATAAAGGACATGTAAGGCTATGCATTTAATACACTTGAGGGAGAAAAAAGCAAGAAAGATGGCTGCAAGGTATGCCATGCTTCAGCATGAGACGCTTGGAAAGCAGTGGTTTAGAGATTTGATAAAAATAGGATTTTTGGTTGACGGTTTGGTGCAATTTATGACGTGGCGGTATCAACGGACCTTATTTCTTTCGAAATGAAGAAGGAGACACACCATACCGTCAATGGCCCTCTGCATAGGTCGATGTTAACGGCCTTTTTGAGATGAGAGCTTGAACAAATCGATATAGCCGAGTAATGATTTCATCAAGAAGTCCGTACATGCAATACAAGCGACGCAGCGCTCGAGGTTGTGAGGGAGAGATTTGACAGCTGAGTCTTTTCACGGCGAACTTCATCAACTGTCGCCTTGAATATTTCTTTGGGGCTAAGATAAGCTCTTAGTCTGCGCTAACAACTACAACAAGACTATAATTTATCAAAAATAGAACCAACCTCTTGAAACACTTGAGCGTAGCCTGGAAGCCTGGTATTATGTAGTTTCAAAACAAAGCCAGCATCAATTTAATATCTTACACCGTTGTTGTTTTATTTAAATTGTTTTTCCTATCATTGATCTGGTCACCCTATGCCATATGTAGTGTGCTGATAATAGAAATGATTGCCGTTCATATAACGAATTGAGGGGATCCAATTTAAATTTGCAAGTGCGCATAGGCAGTAAATATTTCGATAGTAGTCAAGGCCTAGACAGCGCAAAGTAAGGCATCTAAGGTCTTATTCATGGCACAGCCAAGGTGTGCGCAGCATAAAAGCTACACAGTGTGACAGCTGTCAGTCAATAGAAACCACTTTTGTGCATGCCTTCGCATGCCAACAAAAACACCGGGTACCCATATATAAACATACATACGTACCTATATACATGTGCACTTGGAAATGAAAAACAAGAGCCATCAAAATGTTACTTGCAACGCGTATCCTTGACAAAGAGGAAAAAGGTCACATTCAGTCATGTGACAATCAAAGTTGACTGAAAGTGAGCACGAAATTTTTCCACAACAACAATTTGAAGAAAACTAAAAACAAGGCATTTTCTCAGCGTGAGCAAATTCGAGCAATCAAAAAATCATTTCGATTGCTTTTACGGTACTCAAAGGACGATGCTGCGCATAGTCGGAGGATCACAGCGAAGCAGCCAACAAATGTCACAATTTTACACCGCTGATCAGCGAAGCAAAGAAAAAAAAACGGAAAGAACAGAAGCAGGAATGCTGTTTTACTTTCTCTGCATTCATGTTGAATTCAACAATAGCGACAATAATAGGGCACGGGGCTCGATTGGTCGGCCCAGAAAGTGGCAGCGTTCAACTGGTGAAAGTCCATTGCATGGCACTAGAATAGGAAATCAGGCAAAAGAGATGATAAGAAGCTAGGCTGCACACATTCAATACACATTTGCTTGCCCAGCTGTATGCGAAGGTATGCGTTTGTATGTATATATTCCCTGCGCCATGTAGGTGTAAGGACGCTTATGCATTGGCATGCAGTGTAGGCGCCTTCCTTCTATTCACCTTTATTTTGTGATTCAATGACGTATTTCAGTTACGCTCAAATGATTATCTCGACCAGCGCTTGCCTCCATGCGCCGCTATATTTTGCTTTAGAGAAATTTACTTTTTTTTTTGGTAGCTGATCCATTCCTTTGTTTGTCATCGATTGTGCGTTAAAAATTGCTGGAGCAGCTGCCAAGCGAATTCTCGAGATTACATTTTATGAAAATCAATTCCAAACAAAATAATTAACTGTATTCTAATAAAAGTAAATTTTGCAAGTATAGAATTGTGCAATGCAAGGAACTCTTAAAGGCATCTATCTACCTGATTTTCCATAGGTGGTATACGACATAATCAAAATTTCATGAGATTTTAAAACTAGCGCGAGAAAGTTTGCCAGTTATATTAAATGAAAACTTTAATAAAGAAATTATTTCTTGTGCAAAATTGAAACACAGCAATATTAAAGTTATTTTCATCATTATTTTAAGCTCCTGAACTTGAGTTAGTATCGCAAATTCGTTAATTTTGTATACAAATAAAATTATGTCATCCGTTATTAAACTAAAAATTCTAAAATATTTTGTCAACCTCTAATATGCATTTCATTCGAGTCACCCTGCCCTTTTACATAGATTGCACTCTTTTGAGGCATCCTGTTTTCTCGTCTAGCAAATACAACAACCTCTCCGTGTTGTTCAGATAAACAGACAGTCGCGGACACCGAAAATTACTATACACAGTTGTTCACATAGCGTAAGTAGCACTCATAACCCTCTGAAGCCAAATTGTTTACTCTCGCTTAACTTTTCGTTCTGTGAACTCACCACTGTTTTATATATTTTCTGCAGAGTTCTCGTAAACATGGTTTATGAAAAATCTAAATTTTTAGGCGAGCATATTATCTACTTTTTATTAGGAATTTCGGAACTAGAATTTATGCTAATGCCGATTTTTTGTTTTAGTGGTAGAGTTGTTGAATATTTTTGTTAAACAAAAAACTAAAAATTAAATGTAAGGTCTCTTAGTGTGTTTTGTAAAGTATTTATTTTATTCTATTCAGTAAATCTCACTGTTCCAGTATTTTAATGCCGCTACAGCAATGCTTAAATGGACAAAACAACAAACATTTTCGTTTCCTCTAGACGTCTCTCAACTACACACAGAACAGCCTTTCAAAAACAACAACCCCACCTCCAACACTCATTCGAACCTAAACTTTAATTTCGTTTCCAACATTCGATCATCGCACCCTATTAAACGACACTGCAGTGGAAATTGTCTAAAAGCCCATCCGCAATTTATCGTAGCCAACAATCAAGCCCCCAAGAAAATGCCCACTATGACGCACGTCCTCGAACGCCGCCGCATTCAACGCTACTCGCTTGACAATCAACTGGATACACATTCCCCGCGTCGCGTCCGCCATTCACTCAGCACCGCAGCCAATAAGGAGAATTTCGGTGTCCATTTTACGCGCAGCTCCTTCGGCAACACGAGCCTCACCGCCTTTCAGGATCTCAGCAATGGCAAGAGTCCGCTACGTCAAACACAAACCAATGTGACTTTAAATGTGAAGCGCCAAAATGCAAACAATAGCGGTACGCCGACAACGCGAAACCGTTTCTCTGATGACTTTGCCTCCGGGGAGCCGGAAGATACGCCTTTGACCCACCTTCGCTTCCGAAACGTATCGCGCGACGATTCACTCTCCTCTTCGCGAATGGGCGATGTGACACTGGATCGCATGTTGGATGCGATTATCGAGAGCGCTCGCAAGGATGTACAGCGTGTGCAGGCAATGCGTCCAACAGAAAGTGATCAGCAGCAGCAGCCAGTGGCACTCACGCCCGGCAGCGACTCGCCGGCCATTGTCAGCGATAACGAATTGAGCATTCACGAAATGGAGGTACGTACGCCAACGCATCTGAAGCGGCAACGCGTGGTGCGACGTAAGAACACCAGAACAACAGATACACGTCGCAAAATAGATGCGCACGTAGCAACGGCGACAGCATCGCGGATAATTTCGCCGCAGCCATTGATCGGACTAACTCTGCCCGAAGGCATACCGAGCCCAGACACGCCGCTCTTCAAGAATGTCGACACGCATAAAGCACAACTTTCAGCATTTATGATCGAAAATAATTATGCGGCTGCAGTAGCAACAACGATGACAGAGACCGAACTGCAGCTGCAGCAACGTTGCTCAACGCCGACTCTGGAAGAGACGCACTCGATCAAGCGGTGCCTCAGCTTTTCATCTGCTAGTGATGACGAAGACGACGTGGACTTCAGCAATGCCGCAAAACGCAGTTCGATGGCATCCTCCAACACGAGCTCCACAATGGGCGATCACTGCTGTTCGGGGCGTGCCTCCCGTAACTCGCAGGGCTCGTGGAAAGGTGCAGGTGGCCCCGCAGTGCGTGGCAATGTCGAGTTGTCCATACAAGTGGAGCGGCAGCAATTAAATGTACATGGTGAGTTCCAATTTATTGGGCGGTGGAGAGAATGTGAATATCGTAGCATAAAACACTGTTACTTTCAATTACTCCTTCTTCTTTTTTACAGTTATACGCTGTCGTGATTTGCAGCGTCCGAATGGCTCTGCTGCGCTGAATGCGTACGTGAAGGTGGCGCTCATAAATAACAATCCAGCTACCAAGGCAGCGGAGAGTTGCTTTCAACGCACTGCTGTGCATCGACATTCGAGTCGGCCGTACTTCGATCATAGGTTCAGATTTAATTTGGGTGCTCAGGCGGAAACTGACGCTACAAGTGCAGGCGGACGTCTACAATTGGCAGTGTGGCACCGAGACCGCCAACTAAAGTGAGTACGATCGCAAAGAGCTCACTGGTATAAAAATGCATACTTCTTAGAATTAGATGGTTTTCGGTTAATCGCTGGTTAAATGCACGCAGAAGCCGTGATAGATGCGCTTGAGCTCCAAATTTCTAAATGGCATTGGAGTTGTACAAATTTCAGATTATTACTCATACAAAATTAGTTTCTAACAACGCTGTTAAATATTTGGAGCTCTGTCAACGCATTTAATAGCGTTTCGATATATGTATTGAGTCAAATTTAACCAACGATTAAAAAACCAGCCCATAATCGCCTTTTAAACATTCCTATTAAGCAGGTTTCGAGCTCTAAATCAAGTAAAATTTTCCCTTAAGCAGGCGTAAATCCTTTAACTTTTGCCAATACGCTACCACAGTCCTAATTGTTGCGCCTGAATATTTTATGAGCCACTTACATATTAATAATTGAAAAAGCAAGCGCTCACTTACTAAGCCTCCAATGCCACCTCAGTGCTCTGTCTTGGCGCTGGTGTGCCTGTCGTCTTTAGGCTCTTAGGTTTGTACTTAAAAGAGTGACAGCTAGCGTTCATTGTCCTCGCCAAATATAGGCGGTGAGAGTAAAGTGGAAAGGACGAACGTATCTCATAGGTCTTACAGGAAGAACGATTATGCGTTAACCCACTCACACATACCCATCCACGTGCTTGTGAAAAGACGGATTGTACAAAAATGGCAACAGTGCCGCTCATAAAATGTCATTTATTTTTAATTAGGATGCACCAATTTGTTGCCTTTGAACAGGTGGATAGAGGTCTCACACTTTTGGTAGTAAATTTAAATAGAATCTATTAAAAAGTGCAACATTTGATGGAGTAAAAATTGTCGCGGCCCATTAGAGATTTGCCTCAATCTATCGACATGCCTTTACATTCTTCAAAGCTTGACATACTTAGAGGCGCGTCGGCAATTAAAAGTTTTATTCACTTTTTATTAGTTCTTAAATTGTATTGTTTGCTTAACTGCTAATGAAATTTTTCTAATTGCAAGCCCCGCTGCAGACGGCTTTTTTCCTTTCTCTTCTTATTCAATCTTCACACACACAAAGCACACTTTTCCTTTCATTTGCTTTGTTCGCTTTCACCATTTCATTTCTTTTCAATAGTGCAGCTAAATGTGTTCTTGGCGCTTTTTGGCTTCCACTCCCGCTATTTCGCTTGTGCTTCTACCCCTCACTTATGCGTTTTTGCAACACAGGCTTGTGTAGTCTCACACAAAATTGTCTCTCGCCCCTCACATTCTAAAAATATGCTACACGCAATGCAGCTATAGCGCAAACATTGTAGATTGAGCGCTCCAGGCGATGCCGGAATAAAGTGGTGGTAAACAGATAGCCCAGCGCAGGGCGGAATGTGGCAGTCTGTGCAATACTGCACGCACTTTCGTGCATTTCCACCAAATTTTTTATATAAACAAAGTCACACGGCCTAGTTGAGCGTCTCTACTTCGTTGCTGGTGTGTCTACATGTCAGTTCATCTGTTGGTGTATACGTTAAATAGTAGAGGAATTTTTGCGCATGCGAATTAGATTATTAGCGATTGAAAGCGAGCGAGCAACAGAGCAAGCGGAAGTGGGAAAAAGTGGAGAGAAATCGGATGAACTGTCGGAAAATGGTTCAACTTGTGGCATTAAGATGCGGACAGCTGTTTGAATTGGGATACACAGCACATGGCTAGCCATTTAAAAATATATGCAATTACAAAAACTTAAAAATATTTTACACTTTTTTATTGTTTCCAATTTTTTTTTGTTTTTGTCCACTTTCTAAATTCAAAACTCCTCACGACTGAAACTATTTTTCTCTACTTCTTATCTACTTCTCAATTTTCTCCCACAACCCCAACATCATTCTAACCTCAAAATTCAACCCCGCTTTAAGCATTCAGGCATGTAAACAAATTGTCGGCTGCCGGCACAATTAAATGACTTCACGTGCACCCACCACTTGTCAGCTGAGAGTACATCGGCACGCAAGCTAAATTCCACAAATCAACCGATTTCGTAAGCTTTTCATGCGCGCTCTCGCAAAATTTCGTACGCTCTGGCCATGTGCTCAGCTGCGCCTAGTTTCATGCCCTCAAAAAATTTCTGGGCGAAATTTTCCATACTCAAGCTCGACTGAGCTCAGTTTGTCCTTTCTGCTGATGGTGTCAAAACGACTTCGCGGAAACCGAAACGCTATCAGGACGGTCCAAACAGTGCTTTCCATAGCCTAGACTGAAGTCAGTGGGGCACCTTGTGCAAACAGCACCAAAAAAGGCATACATATGGAAAAATAAAAAGCAAAATTACTGAGCACCAGCGAATTATGTGCTTGCTGTATTCTTTCTGGAATACTGACGAAGAAAATCAATTTTCAATCAAATGTGGCGTTCGCTGTGAAAAGTAGAGTAGAGAAAAAGCAACTGGAACATGTTTCAAGTGAAAGTATGTTGCTAAATTATATAATTCACTAATGCGCAACGATCGAACGAAGACGAGTCGAGCAGTATGGAACTCTAAAGTGGATAAGTGAATGTGGCAGTGCTGGCTAGCGCGAGTTGGTGTGCTTGTGTGAATGAGTTGAAGCAAATTGGAGCAAAAGTATTATTACCAAAGAAATATTTTCCGTCGAAATGCATGCACATACACATAAGTGATACCAAACTCGAAGGAAAGGATATTGAAATGAAAAAATCAATAAACTCTCAAATAACGTGGTTGAAAAAATATTTAAATATCGCATTTCATATCCTAGTTTTCGATACTTCATGTCTGGATGTGTGTGATTTTGGTTGTGTGCGTGCGCCTGTGCTTATGGCGTGATTCCCGTTAACTTTCTTAGATATTGGGATAACAGGAAGCGAAAGAGCAACTGCAAAGTGGAGTTGCCGACCGAGTGAGCCATCGAACTATGAGTGCATAGTAAAAAAAGAGAAGTACATCAACGAGCCAGCTGACCAAGCGACCGAAAGGCGCACGAGGCAAGACGCTCATGAAATGCCTGCCTCTGCAGTAAGTTCGCGAAACAGGAATTTCATGTGTTGGCATTTCGATTGAGACGCTTATGTCAGCAGCTAAAGCAAGCAGTTAACATTCGCCCGGTACGCAGCGGTCTTTTCGTAATCCCCTCAACCGCCTGCTGCTTGCACTGGACTGTCTATATCCATTTATATATTACCTATATACATATACATATAATTCGCATACACATATGTATATGCATGTATATGTCTACAACACGTAGAAAATCAGTACAAGCAAGTATACACAGTCGGGCTTACATCCGTATCCGGTTCCCTATACAATTAGATTTGTGTTTTTTGAATTTGCTCCGTCTGTTTGCCTGTTTGCAGTTGTGTGGCTGAGTACGTGCGAGCAATGGCAAAGTGTGTTGTGCCACAGCAGTGAAACAACGCACCTCTGAGAAGACAAAGGACAGCACAAAAGGTTAATCGAATATTCTACAATGTAGAGACGCACGTAAAATCACGGTGAGATAATCGAGTTCTTTTTGTACGGCGACGTTTAAATGTAGAGCGCGTGAATGCACGCTAAGCATGAAGTAAAATATGTAAAATAAAAACACGTTTCGTGATTTTTAAACGCGAAGAAATTTAAAAACAAGAAGGAGAGTGATTGCGGTTGAGCGACCAGAGTCAAGGATAGATGTGCAACTACCAAGCAACGAACGGTAGAGAATGTAAGTGAATAAGGAATTTGAAAATTTTATGCACGCGCAACATTTCGATACAATAACTCATCAGCGTTTAATGATGACTAAAAAAGTCACTACACATTTGAATCATTTCAAGTCAAAAGTATATCGGCAATGGAAACACTTTTTCCATTTGATTTGCTCAGTTGCACTTTACTGACTAAAATTTTATTGATATTCGTTTGCATATAAAATCAATGTAAGTATTAAAAAAACTTAATATAAAAAATGATAAAATAATAGAAAAAAGTTGCAGGGGAAAAATAGAAAATATATAATTTTTACGTTAGATGAAGAGTTTTGACTCGCTAAGAAAATTATACAAAAATAAAATGGAATGACACAATGCGATACAAAGCACGAAATGCACAAACAACAAAACGAAATATTTTAAAGTAAAACGAAGCTAACAAAAATTAATCAAAATAAAATAATGCAAAAATTTTTCTAAATAAATTTTTAGTATTTTTACCTAGACTAGACAAAAATCTTGAAAATTACCACACTGCGCTGCCAAAAACCTAACCTAGATTTTCAAATTTCATAAACTGGATTCAAAGTTTGGCAGAAACCTGCGCTATACTGTAATAAAAACAAAACAAAAAATAAATGAAATGAAAAAACATTAAATTAATCAGAACAAAGTTAAATAAAAAACTATGCCAACTTAATTTTTAGAATTTTAAAATGACCAGACTGTGCCTTGAAAACCTAGCATTTTAAATTTCACTACGATTTTCCATCAAAAAATCACATTTATTTAGTCGCCAAAAGCTCGGTATTTATTGTTTGTTATCATTCAATTTGTTTTCGGAGCATAAAATGAATTTTAATGCTCATTCGCCACAAAGCTGCCATCATCAGCATCAACACATAGCAGTCGCACACATACAGCAACAAATACAGCAATGGCACGTGCCACACCTGGCACTCAGTTAGCAACAACTCATTACCCCAACTCGCAGATACGAAGGAGCCTGCCCCAAAATTTCCACCGCGTTAATACCAATAAAATCAAGCATCCACCTTCCACGCTGCCTCTGAACTCGTAATTTGTTAATGGTTTTTTTTTTTGTAGCAAAAGCAAAAGGTGAGAACAGACAGACATTGGCGTGGTGTTGCACAGTTGTGGATACGAGCTGCTGGAAGGACGTGTTGGCATGCTGCCGACTTTCGCGCCATCACTTCCCATGCTTGCAGCATGGTACACGCCACTTGCTGCTGCACGATCCATTCGCAAATTCTCACTTTTTACAGGCGCACATTTCCCACATCCTCACACATGCTCATACATGTACGTGTATAGCACAGCAGGAGCGGGGCACAAGGGAATAATATTCGTAATTTAGTGCTAAGTCAAGCGAACGCCAAATGAAATGGAATGAAGGTGATGGAGCAAATAAAAAATAAGAAGCAAGTAGAGATAGCATTTCGCGTAGATGAAATTCGGAATAAGCGGGGTCCGTGTCACGCTCTTTTGAGCCAAAATAAATATTGCTTCAAAGCTACGTTAACATGCATACATGCACACGTGCACTGCCTGCTCGTCTCGACAAATCTTTTTCTGTACTTTGTTTCGTATTTTATTGCTCCACTTTCTTTGAGTTTCGGTTATTGATGAGTAGCTGCCGCAGCGTTGAAAGCGTTGCAGTGGTAGTGTTGGCATCCACGGGGCTGCTGGCGTTTGGTGTTTGTGTAAATCGTGGCAAGGCATGCGGCCACATAGCTAGTATTGGGAGACCTATTCTCCAACTCACTCTGCTACCAGGCTACCCTCTCTGGTGCCGTCCTTGTGGCCGTTGTGACCGCTGTGGCTGCTGCTGTCGCTACTGGCATCTGTTGTTATTTATAAATGAGTTTGCGAACATTTAGTTATCCTTTGACAATTTATATTTGCTTATTCGGTGGAGACTTTTGTATTGGTGGAATTGGTGAAACTTCAAATTATAAAACTTCTAAATTATAATTAAAATAAACACCGAATAGTGAATTTATTGAGCCATTGCGGTTACGAGCATAAAAAAGTTTCCAAATTAATTTTAATTGCGAAACTTTGTCTGAAATGTCCTTTCACAGAAGAAAAAAAAATATAGTGACCGCGGGCATTTATCATAAAAGTTACTTTATAAGTGCTTAACTTTTCTCATCTGCAAGCGAAATGCTTAGTCAGCAACCACAAAACAAATGAAGTCAATTCATTGTTGGTATGAAAAAATATCAACTGGAAATTGAAGAAAAATTTAGGCCAACGCATTTGTAGCTGTATAGAGTTTTAAGCAGTAAGCTCTTAAAAATCAGCCTAACGATTTTTGCAATAAAAACTTGATAGAACTTAATAGAAAATTTGATTGCCACTTAAGTCATGCACCATTTTTTTGAAATTTTAGATTCTTGCCCTTTGACCGCAAATTACATTTCGATATACTTGAATTTATACTTCCCTTTTCTTTGGTGTAGTTGCAACCGCCCACATGTGCAGTCATTTTGCTTGTAAGGCAATAAATAATGACGCTCACACGCACAACCAACTCACTCACTTGTCCTGGCCATTATTTCGCTCTTTGCACTACTAAGTAGCAAGAAGAAACTAGCTTGTGTAGATTTTCTATGAAGTTGTGGCTATGCCACGAGATAAGCATATCTTGCTCGCCAGCTCGAACCAGCAACGACAGCCGTGAGGCTAGTCATTTTGTTCAGTTGTTTTTGTTGTGATATTGTAAATTTGATATTGTCTTTGTTGTTGGGTGAGCCATTTGTTGTTTTTATTGTTATTTTGCGTATTTGTTCTAAGAACGGCGTCTCTGCTGCTTTTTGTTTCTGCTTCTGCCTACTTTGCTCACCAATATTGCCATAATCAATGGCCATACATATTTTTTTGCACAACTGAAGGCGCATGCATTGGCTCACTTATATGCAAGTGTGGGTATGATGGCTGTTTGAAAAGACCTTTGCCTTGTGCCATTTTAAATTTTCTAAAATGTAATTAGATGTGAATTTTGCTTGAAAGTACTGCTGTGGAGGACGCTGTGGGTGCACTCCACTTACCAACGAGTAAATCCACACACAAGTCCGTTGTCGCATTAATCAAATTTTTATTAACAAACATCCACACCACAGACAAGCATAAATACAACATACACAGATATGTAACCATTATGTAACATTTGTTGTAATTATGCCTGCAAATAACGTGGATGTTATGCGAGGTTACTTACATGGAAATAATTTGCAAACAAATGCGCACTCATACTCATACATGTGCATTGTTACAGTATGTGTATGCTGCTTGCGGCTATGCTTTTTAGTCATTATAAATAGGCAATAATTCCGTTACGGTTATTGAAAACCACTAAGCTACGCCAGCAATGCACATTAACGTCACTCAAACGCACACCATTGCATAAAACAGTAGTGATGGGGAATATCAAGTATTTTTGGGTGCCAATTGTTTTGGTTCTACAAAAATATTGACGATATTTTGCACGGAGCTGATTTTGATGCCTCCAATTTGGACATTTTTCATAAAAGCCTATGACATAGCGACCTGGTTCATACAAGTATATAAAAAAATTCTAATATAACTATAACAATTCCAAAAAATCAACTCAGAATGTCAAAAAAATTGGCATTAATGACTCTGAAAGAGTTTTTTTTTTGTTTTCAAAAAAGCAATGGCTTCCTTTTACGGACAGATTAATTATCAGAAAAGAAAAGGAAAAATGTGAGCATTTTATTATTCATTTTTTGTTTTTTTTGTGAATTTTTTTTATGTATGAGTATTTATATCAAAAATATTAAACTAAACCATTTTTTTGCTTTTTTTCCTACTAAGATTTGTCTTTGAGTATCAATCATCCCATAAGTTTGAGTATCAAAGAGTTTGGAAAACACAGCCGACACAGTTTGCCTTAGAAATATATTTATTCACAAATACTTTTATAAAGCCTTACAATTTTTTGTTCGATTTTTACTGGACACACTTTCTGGTTTGAATATTAATTTTTGCAGTTCAAGCAAAAGTAATTTTTAAATGCACTTTAATACCAAAAGTATTTAATATCTTTGCAATATTTTTGGAGGCTTATTTTTAGCAATTCAGCTAGCGATTTTGATACACATCCAAATTCACATGTTTGATTATTTCTGCAAGTATTGAACAAAAAAAAATATTTCTAGCGCTATTCCGACAGAGTAAGGCTACTGCGTTTAGAAAGTATAGTGACCCACTTAGACTTATTTACTATGTTGAAATATGCATTGCCACACAAGTGCATAGGTTGGCTGAAAAGTATCGAAAGTGACCCCTTCCAGCCAACAGAGCAAATAACATTTCTGTGCTTTCATTTGAACACAAATAAAATTATTTCGAGCTGTCATTTCATTCCTTGCCTACAAGCCATTTGAATTGTGATGCAAGTGTATTTTTTTAGAATGGAAAGAACTGAATACCGGACTGAATACCGAATTCTTTGTTTTTGTAAGTTCCTTATCAACAGAAATTCATTGAAAGTGGAATCGAATGTCAATAAACAGCTGAATGCAACAACAGCAGAAATCATTCAGCTAGTATTTAGCACTGTTTGTGGACGTCTAAGTTCGACTAAAGATTAAATTACTGATACTATGGGCATCTCTGATGAACGAAGACAATTTGTATGATGAACGTATTGACAATTTGTTCGGAAAGTTAGTGGCGAGTTCGTTAAGAATTCAACAAAAAACTGTGGAACAGTACCCTTCAGAGGTCTCAGAAAATCGTCACAGAGATAGCATAGAAATATTGGAATTGCAATAAGGATATTGAAATTTAGGGAGTTTATGTGGAATATAAATTAAAACATTCACTTTGTTTTATTTTTGCCTTCTCACTTTTCGACCAACCTGTGGCAAAGTGTACGAATACAAACTATAAAAATATTTTTCAATTGCTTTCGTTCAAGTGTTTATAATAGCCGTGCAGGTTGGCTATTTTCGCCATTGATTGCATTAAAAATACAACAGAGTTTACTTCCAACTTTCTATTTACTGCCTTCCCTACTTTCTGCAGTTTGTTGGTTTAGGCAGCTACTAATTTGCCACTTGCCTCGCTTCCTCGGTTGGATACCTGTAATGTTTAAGTTGAAAATGTCATTCAAATTTTTAATAAGGCACTCAAATTTGATAGACACATACATATGTTGACTATTTCTTTTCCTTAAAATGCAATGGCAAGCCAATTTGCAAACGCTTTGAATAAATCAGTGACGAATTAGAAACCACGTCAGACTAATGCAAATAAAACGGCTTGTTGAGCGAAAGCAGGCACGCGTAAAAGAAAAAAAAACTAATTTTGACTTGCCACTCAATAATACATTATGCTCAAATTGAAGTTTCAGTTTAAAATTGAATGCACTCACGCCGCCACAGCGTTTTCAACACAATTTAGCCCACGTTACTTATACGCCTCGTCCTAAATCGGATTTCAATTTGCTGATCGCAGTGTCGCATTAAAAAATTGTGATAGAGAAAGAACAGGAAAATAAAGAAAGGAAGAAATTAAATGTAAAAACTACTGCTTTGGTTTAAATAGGAAAAATCTCTCCCGTGTGCTACGTGCTTTACTGGGAAAGGGTTTTTTAGCGGGCGTGGTTTGGATGTCAAGCGAGGAATGTGTCTTCGATGGTGTATATTACTTTATGTGCTTGTACGAGCGCATTATATGCTTAACCTTTCGCTTATACTCAACTTCTTTTAATACTAAATCCTTTTGCTTCACTCAACTTTCAAATTCAAATTCAAATAACAATGCTGCACGTCATAGCGCCATGTGACAAAAGATTTCTTCATCTCTGGGCTTGGCGGTTGCTGGGAGTGGATGACATATAAAAAGCAATTTTCTGTTATTACATCTCGATGTGTTTAAAATAAATCTCTTGTAGAAATGTGCTAGCGAGTAGAAGGAAGTATACGAGTATATTGAATGCATGTAAAATATGAATAATATGCTGAATGGGAAATGGAAAATGGAAAATGCATTGTGAAGTCAAAGCTGTCGGCAAATAGATGAACGTTAATTTGGGCAGAGTGCCGAACTCCATTCCATGCCATAACTGAACAAAATTTATGTATAATTCAATCACATTCGACACATCGTGCCACAAATTAGCGCATAACTGAGATTTAGGATTTGTTTTTAGGACCGATGAAGTCGCCAGGGCTCTATGAACTTTACGAATAGATTTATTTATTATTGATTTTAGATCAACCTCCACAAGTCTTTTTATTGCCAAGTTCAGCTTAGCAATGTTACAAATAAAGCTTTCTATTATTATTTCAGGATTTTTTTTTATTTTCTGCACTTCATTCGTTTACTTCAAGCACTTTATTTTCGCACACCCATTGTTAAGTACTATTTTGAGGTACATACAGGGTGAACAATATGAAGTGTTACCAACTTCACACTGCTTGTATCTGTAAAACAGCTCATGACATCAACGTCAAAATTGTTCTAATTGCAGTTCAATATATTGTTTATAAGCCATCAAAGGCATTTGCGTCTCAGTTTTGTTCAATTTTTTTTCTGTGATGGAGTTCAAACGTAATAGTATGATTGCGTTATATTTGGCTGGAAAATCACAACCTGTCATTGTTCGTGAGCTCAGTCACCTCAAAGTGAATAAAATGTTTGTGTATCGCACTCTAAAACGTTACAATGATACTGATATTGCAAAACGCTATGGAGGTGGACCAAAAAATACCGCAACAACGCCAGAAATGGTTGGGAAAGGGAAGGCTCGACTTGAACGAAATCCACGTCGAAGTAGAAGAAAAATGGTCAAAAAACTGAAAATATCGCAAGCAGCATTCGACGCATATTGAAAAATGAGTTCAAGGTCAAGGCTTACAAGTTCCAAAAAGCACACGATCTTTCACCCCACAAAAAAAGGTCGGTGCGAAAGAGCAAAGGAGCTGTTGCGCTTGCACGAACGTAGCGAATTTCCTAACATTATATTTTCTGATGAAAAAAATTTCCCAATTGAGCAGTTCATAAACACTCAATACGATCGTGTTTACTTGACCGAACGCTCATACGAGAATTTGAGCCTACGTATGACCACTCGAAGTAATTTCCCATCGCAAGTAATGGTTTGGACCGCAGTGACCGCTGATGGACGCTCTCCAATCGTTTTTATCGAGCCTGGTGTCAAAGTGAATGCGACTTATTATCGGGAAAATGTTTTAGAAGCCACTTTAGAGCCGTGGACACGCAAACATTTCGGTCGTAGACCATGGACGTTCCAACAGGACTCGGCACCGTCTCATCAAGCTCGTGTAAACCTAGAATGGTTAAAAAATCATGTTCCACACTTCATTTCGTCCACAGAATGGCCTAAACAAGGTGAGGACTAAAAAATATGCTAGTATGGATGCGCTGAAAAAAGCGATTATACGAGAATGGTCCAAAATACCTCAAGATCACATTCGTACAGCATGCAGATTATTTTTTGACCGTTTGAAGGGTGTAGTCAAGGCAAGAGGTGGTCATATCGAGCTAAAGTGAATATATGTTTAAATTGTAATCATTTTTGAACAATTGTGAATTAAAATTGTAATCATCTTTGAAATCAATAAAAACTAATTTCACACAAAAAAGTTATGGTGTTTTGAATGGGTAACACTTCATATCGTATCACTCTGTATATAAGTATGTAAGTGCATACGCACATGGAAATGTACAAATATATGTACGGAAATATAATCGAAGGTGCTTAGTTCTGCCGACATCATGCAGCGTGCTTATGGGAAGGTTTTCTTTGTGCTGCCGGCAACAAAATCCCATTAAAAAGGCATATTGCGCGAAGTGGAAATTCTGATAATTGCATACTAAGAACCGTATATGTATACAAAAGTACTTATATATAGTACTGTGCAAACAGATAATAATACAAATATAAATATATATAAATAATAATATATAAATATACAAATATGAACAAATATATAAAATTATGTAGACATGTGGAAAACCACAAACGCAGCTACAAAGCATGAGAAAATTGCAAACTTTTAAAGACGTGTCTATTCGTTGCTATAACAAAAACTGCGACTGCGTTAGTGCCTTGAAACATGCATTGATTTTTTTTAAATAAGAAATCCAGTCAAAGTGATTGGCAGAAGAAACGCTTAAAACCTTGGCAGTTGCTGTTTCTTTACAAGTATATTCTTTATTTTGTGTTTCTTTTTTTTGTACTTTTCCCTAACTCTTTTGCCTCATGCAAGAAACTAAAGTACATTGTTCGTAAGTCAGTTTTGTTTGCAACAGAAAATTGTGTATAACATTTCCATTAAAATATTTACCTGCGCCATTTTTAAATGCCCATATGAAATTGTTCTGCGCTTGGGCCATTTGATTTTCATTTTTTGTAACATCTGGAAAAAGAGAGTATTGTTGAGGATAGCTGTTGAAAATTTCAAAAGTAGTAACAAGAAATTTTCAAGTTTCTTTTCGACTTTAAAAAACTTCGTTATAAAAGGTGGTTTAAAAAAAAACGTATTAAAGTAACTGAGAGCTGGTAGGTAAATAGTTGAAGCATTAGTTCGGCACTTGCCAAGTAGCACTAAAGCGCCGTTTTGATACCATTATGAGACCTCCAACAAGCAGATATCTACAGCCAGCCAGAGCTGTTGGTGCAATGGAGAAGATTGATGGAATTCAAGTTGGCACTCTGTCCCAGGCTGACGAAGAAGGGAGCGCCAAGTGACCTTAATCGTCTGGCTGCCAAAACCAGACATTTACCGAGAAAATGCTCAACAGTCTCCTTCTCTGAAAGGCCCCGCAGTTTCTACAATAGGTTTGAATGGTAAACCTAGTTGTTCCGCGTGTGTTCCGATCATCCAATGACCGGTAAACACAGCTACGAGTTTGGAAATTGAATGGTGAGGAATCGCCAGAACTTTTAGAGTCCTCCGTCTATTGTACTGGTGGCAAACTCCATCTGTCCTGCGCTATTCTGAGAAATAAGTTGTGCGATTCCCCTTTAACAACAGTCAAGAGGATGCCGATGTCGGGTAGGAGACATCTGAGGTCAATTCGGTCGATCTCTACCTGGCAAGTTCATCAGCAATTTCATTTCCCCTGTACGTTTCTATGTCCTTGAACTCAGGTCAGAGAAATGTTACTTGCACAACCAAGAGATTTGGTCTCCTCCTTACAGGAGTGAACTAGTTTGGCTCTGCACTATGGCGCCGTCAGATCCTTGATTGTTGCTTGACTATCGGAAAACAATTAATATCTCCCTCGCTCCCGCATTTCCTAAGCATTTTGCATGCCGGCAGGATCACAAAGACTTCTGCTTGAAAAACACTAGGCTGTTATTTAAAGGAAATAGATAAATTGGCTGATTAGGAGAAAATCTCTGATCTGACTCTCGATTTCAGCTTGGAATTGTCAGTGAAGACAGAGGTATCAGTATCGGTACTGATTTTTCTTTAGTTTCAATCCTGCCTACTTGGAAACATTGCCCTGGCACGACCATATCCCTTGGGAGATTACCTCCAGAAAGCAACTTCCTTTAAACTGATTGTACTTTAGGCAGAGATGGAAATAACGTAAAACGAAACGATATTCAGAGCAGCACTGGTGATGCCAATGCAAACAATCCTTTACAGCCTCCCCAGTTTAGTGATATTATAGCCCTTCCGAAGGGCTTCCCACAAAACCAGGCATTTATCAGTTAAAATTGGCAGAACCACTACGTTGTTCATCCAACGAACATCTTGGCTTGAGCACCCAAAATGTGCTCTGAAAGGTTTATTTTAAGCGCTTCAATTATACCATTAAATTCTTAATATAATATAAAATCTTACAAGCCTAGAGATATACTTTTAAAATTTACATAAACAGTTTTAAAAGCACAGAGACATACCTATTGACAATTTATTCGTTTCTTAATTAATTTTGATAATTTGTTTATGAAAATATATTTCATGCTCCTACAAAAAAACACATAAATCCAAGTTTAAAACTTTATGCAAATTAAAAAAAAGAAATGTATCAAAATTTCAAACTACACAAGTTTATTACCCATTGCGTTGTGGCAATGTAAGGTGCAAGTGTGAAGTAGCTCAATAATCGTTTTGATTTATCACAGTTTTTTCTAGCGGTCGAATTACGTATTTCCTTCTTCGCACAATATCCAGCCTTTCGGAGGCGGCACAAAACTGTAGGTCCCTCCATTTGTGAGAAAACACCATAAAGCACAACACCCCCAACAAAGGGTGTAAGCGCCAATAAAAACTTTTATTCGTGCGGAAATTGGTGTGTATTGCCAGCTGGAAACACCTTTACATACGCCAAACAACCAGTAGTGAGTGTGCAGCCTGCGTGAAGGACATGATTGCCTGAAGAGCCGCCACTCGTGCTCGTCCATATGTATGCGAGAATAAATGTTTTCATTTGACTTCCGTGCCCATTTAATGAAAAATAAATGAAATCAAAAGTTAAACAAAAACAAAAAAAGGGGGAAATGCTGGTAAAAGAGAAATAAACAGCGCTGAAAAGGCGGAGAACACATCAATATGAACGAAAAAATTTGCTTACACGCCATGCATTTGGGTTACGTTTGCACTTTCAATAACTAACTTTAATTGCTGCTGCCATAAATGTTTAGTTCGGCAAATGGGCCAGCGAATGGCGCATCGCTTTGGCGTTAAGAACCCTAAGAGTGTTTAAACTGGATAAGAATACACTCAAACGAGCTAGAAAAGCTTATGCTACCTACACTTTTCCTGGTTAATGATTCAGTCAGACCGACAACTCACCCAGCCGAAAGCCATTTCACTTTCCTCAAGTACATTGAGAGGCAAAAGAATTTAAGTAAAAAAAATCCTGCATGCCCCCACACGTTCAAGGACTGAGGAATTGTTACCGGTGTATGGCAGAAAATGCACAGCCATTTATGGCACTTGTGACGCACTGCCGCTGAATTATGATTCTTCATTCCCGTATGACATGCCACACTGATGGCGATATGTGCCACGCAAGAGTCGCAAATATGCAAAACTGAAATAGAAAACAAGGTTTAAAATGTGTCATGTTGCAGGTGGCAAATACGCTGTACGTTGAGTGTCAACCACACAGCCGCTTGAGTGAGGTCACTGGCTTTCGCTTATGCTGTGGCATTTACTTGTGTATGTGTGGCTAGCCATTGTTTTTGATGCTAGCTCTGCTGCAGTTTGTGATCAAACAGTTCTGATTCGTTCTGGTAACATGCATAATGTGCCTTTGCCCAACTGCAACGTGCACCTGCGTGTACGCGGGAAAACATACACGTATATTTTTAAATGTGTCACACATCTATGCTGGCAGCGATCTTTCTTCTTATTCCTCCTGCGTAAACACCGAGTCGTTTATGCTTAATGCAGCGCACTGTTGCACTGTTACATTGTGCAGGGTGCAACAACACCATACTGCAGATGTTATGCACTTGTATAGCTGGTCTTCAGCGCAAAATGTCTGGCACACTAGAGACCGAGAGCCGAAAGGCAGATTTATGGTTATTTTTGTCTTGCAGTTGCAACGAGTCGATGGCATTTTCTCAAAGCCTTTAAATCAGTTAAGTCTTTGGTTACTGTGTGCTTTGATAATAATCGTGCCGCATATACGCCAAGGGGCCGGATGCCTCTGCGATTCTGCATTGTTTTATGAGTACAGCAAAGCTTTACGTGCATGTATGTGTGAGTGGGGTATGTTTTGCCAAAATAAACTAAAAAGCAGTTCCGCAAATGGAAAGCGAAATCTGTGAGGGAATTTAAGAAAATCAACTTAAATTTTGGTTCATATGGAGAATAAAGCTGATAAGTGTATTTTTGTTTTTTAGGATCAGCATTTATTTTATTTCGAAACATAGAGTTAAAGGATCTCGCATGTTCTTAGCTGGTTTTCTCTTTAATTACATATAAATAAATATATATATAAAATTATTAAATTTTTCTAAACAAAAAAAAAGAGGTTGTCTGTAAAGTCGGTTTACTGACGATAGTTTAACGTGACCACGTCATAAGAAAATATTGATGGAATGGTTGCAATTTTCAAAACAAAATTTTAATTTTATTTGTTTGATAGATATTTTGTATGGATATAGAGGAGGAGGAGGTAAATGGAATTGCAATGGAATAGGTCAAGTTACATTTACACAAACGTGAAAAATGACGAGACATTTATCAAATTGATGAAAGATATCTTCAATTTCGATTGTGCATCAGACGTTAATAAGTAAACAACACTAAGAGGCATCATCATCGATTTGACTTTCTCAAGACACATTACACTTGAAACACTCCCTTTCATTTCCTATTTTTCCTATCATCGTCCTATTCTCAACATTTATCAAATTCATGAAAGATATCTTCAATTTCGTTTGTGCATCAGACGTTAATAAGTCAACAACACTAAGAGGCACCATCATCGATTTGCCTTTTTCAAGACACTTTACACTCGAAACACTCCCTTTCATTTCCTACTTTGTCTATCATCGTCTTATTCTCAACAGAGAAATGGTTCATTACCATGCACACAGGAAGAAGGCATATGCAAATACAAGTATGTGAATTTATATACCTACATATGCGCATATCTCTTCTTCTTCTTAATTGGCGCTATAACCGCTTACGCGATTTTGGCCGAGTTTAACAAAGCGCGCCAGTCGTTTCTTTCTCGTGCTAACCGGCGCCAGTTGGACACACCAAGTGAAGCCAAGTCCTTCTCCACCTGATCTTTCCAACGCAGAGGAGGCCGCCCTCTTCCTCTGCTACCACCAGCTGGTACCGCATCGAATACTTTCAAAGCCGGAGCGTTTGTATCCATTCGGACGACATGACCCAGCCAACGTAGCCGCTGGATCTTTATTCGCTGCGCTATGTCTATGTCGTCGTAAAGCTCATACAGCTCATCGTTCCATCGTCTGCGATATTCGCTGTTGCCAACGTGCAAAGGTCCAAAAATCTTACGCAGAATCTTTCTCTCGAACACTCCAAGCGTCGCTTCATCGGATGTTGTCATCGTCCAAGCTTCTGCGCCATACGTTAGGACGGGCATGATGAGAGTCTTGTAGAGCGTTAGTTTTGTTCATCGAGAGAGGACTTTACTACTCAATTGCCTACTTAGTCCAAAGTAGCACTTGTTGGCAAGAGAGATTCTACGTTGGATTTCAAGGCTGACATTGTTATCGGTGTTAATGCTGGTTCCTAAATAGACGAAGTCTTTTACAACCTCAAAATTATAACTGTCAACAGTGACGTGGGTGCCGATACGCGAGTGCGCCGACTGTTTGTTTGAAGACAGGAGGTACTTCGTTTTGTCCTCGTTCACCACCAGACCCATTCGCTTTGCCTCTTTATCCAGTTTGGAGAAGGCAGAACTAACAGCGCGGTTGTTAAGGCCGATGATGTCAATATCATCGGCATACGCCAGCAATTGTACGCTCTTATAAAAAATTGTGCCTGAGCGATTAAGTTCTGCGGCTCGCACGATGCTCTCCAACATCAGGTTAAAGAAGTCACACGACAGGGAGTCACCCTGTCTGAAACCTCGTTTGGTATCAAACGGCTCGGAGAGGTCCTTTCCAATTCTGACGGCCTTTCCAATACATACGTATATATGCTCACTCAAGTAGGACAGAGCCAGATGTCGAACGTTGCCGAACGCGGGGACCGATTGTGCTCTTTGTCGTTCGTTCCGCGCTCTCGCTTGCAGTTCAAGCACATTAGCTTACATTTGCTTGCGTACAGAATATACTCGTATATTTGATATGTCCATATGACTTGTATGCATCTTTACATATAGATTTGTTCTTTTTGAAAATTGCGCGAAATTGTATATGTATATGCATGTTTATATACATATATTAGTATACAACATATCCTATAAGGTATATGGTAAATATTACCATACATTTTTTCCTTCATATATAATAAAAAAATTAATAATAATAACATTAAAACAACAGGTATTATTAACAAACTTGGTTTTATTTTAAATTCTTCAAGTAAATCAAATTAATAATAATGAATAAGAAGGCATATGCAAATACAAATACGTGAATTTATATATGTACATATGCGCATATACATACATATATACACTCACTTAAGTAAGAGAGAGCAAGATGTCGAACGTTGCCGTTCGTTTGCTTTGTCGTTCGTTCCGCGCTTTCGCTTGCAGTTCATTGAAGGTAACGGCAATGAGCAAGGTAACGACAAATGAGCAAGGTAACGACAAATTAGCAAGATAACACTAATGAGCAAGGTAACACTAATGAGCAAGGTAACGACAAATGAGCAAGGTAGCGACACATTTTTTCGTGCGTGCAGCCCGCTAAATCGAATTATAAGACGTTATCACGTCAAAATAAAAAAATAATAAGCAGCTTGATCAGAGAGAAATTCGTTTTTTTTATGTTTTTCTTGAAAAATAATATTAGCCGGGTACAAGTGAGCAAATATATTACTTAAAAATTAATTTAAACTTTTTTTTGGCGTTTCTTTGCGTACCTGTCTCCGCTTTGCGACTTTTTGCCAAGTGAAATTACATAGAAAAAATTGGGCACTGAAATATGCATTTCACAAAGTAGGTATATGAAATACACGCCAAGTAAATACTCCAACAGTTCTCTGGGTAAATAGTTCAACGAAAGCATGTATTATGTAAATATTATGTAACACATGCAAGAGAAAAATATACAATGAACGCGACATAATAACTCAATATTGAATTCTTTAAAGTTTAAGGTTTCCAAGTTTCTTTTTATTGAAGAATATAAAAATACTGCTCATGGCGAACAAGTTTGCTTAAAATCATACAAATAAATATGTACTCACACACACACAACCTATAGCCTGGCTGTGGCTGAAGAGACAGGTGTGTCACTGTAGTTCTTCCGCCACAATTTGTCTTTAGCTTCCAGTCAGTTGATAAAAGTCATTTGGCAAATTTTCCAACTACTCTGCACAATGCTAGTATTCTAAGTTTAAGTGGCACACATATGCACACAATTTTCCATAGTCACTCTCATGGTAAGACAAAGCAACGGAAGTGAACTGAAGTGCAGAGAAAATAAATGGAATGAAAAACTTTTCCTCACGCGGTTGGACATTTGTTTTAGCAATTGTGTCACTGACTTTTTTATACATACATACATGTGTTGTATATATGGATGTGTTTTGGTTATGCTTTTCATAAAGTTTTGTGCGTCCTCACTAAGCCAGAGGAGAAAAGGAGAGAAGAGAAGCAAACAAAGCGCGTCTAGTTTCAACAAATTCTTTTACCATTTCGTTCTGACATTCATTTAACGCAAATCGTAACAGCGCTCCCCAAAAAGCTCTATTTAGCCACCACAAATAGTAAAAACGCGAATATATAATAAGTTTTTTTTTGGTTCAAGGCAACTCTGAACCACTACATTGAACCAGCTACCGACCGCCAACCACGAAACCACGAAGAAAAGTTAGTCATGAGCCACCAACTATCGACGGCAGAGCGTACAGCGCAACTCAACGTCACTTTCTTCATTTCGTTTATTGCTTACGACTTACTTTGTGTATTACTTAACTTTTTTGTGTATAGGAGTACTTAGTTATTTATCCTTTCGTCATTTACAAGGTCTTTTCTTCACCACTACTGCACTCTGAGTCACTTACAGATTTGATTAGCACAATGAAAAGCCAAACAAAAATGCAATAACTATGAGGTAGCATGAAAAGACGTCAGTTGTGCACCCGTCAGAGCAACCAACGCCTGCGTCACCAAGTCCTAATTATTGCATCAGCATTTAGAAATTTCATTTCGGTCAAAACGGAAACGCCCACGACTCGCTGCCTCCGCTATTTAGCATTTAGACTCACACCCTCGACCTCGATGCTAGCTATTTTTAAAGTTCATGCAAACACGCAAACTTTAACGGCACATTCTCTTACATTTTGAAGATTGCACAGCTGAAGAATGAAAGTACAACGTAACTTCCACAATTCATCCAAGCCAAACCGATGTATTACAAACTTCCATAATAAATGCAGTAGCATAAAAGTGTGAGCAGGATGTGGCGGGAAACGACGGCCATTATTTAACAGTTAAAAGTTGGAAAATGCCCTGAATGCGGAAGATTGATCGTTAGCAAATGCAAATTTTAGCATAGCTACGGGGCGTATGCGCAACATTTACCACGTACAGGTCATCATCGGAAGCGGTCACCGTGAATTTTGCTAGCATTGTGATATAACGCGAAACAACAAAGTGCGAGAAAATGCAAGCAATAACAAGGTATTTCAATTTAGCGTTACTCGCCATTCGTCGCCTTCTGGTGCCCCCGGGCGTGTACGAAATCGTTTGTGTTAGTGTGCATATTTACAGCTTACGTTGTTGTAAACGTTTAAGTAAAGAGGCGATGTTAGAGACTTTTGATTAGGCCCGACGAGAGAGGGGGGGATCGGGGACTTTTTATCCCGGGCCCGGAGTTCTCAGAGGGGCCCGGACTCGAGATTATACGTATTTATATGAATTACACGCAATTGGAAAGGGCCCGCATTTGCAATTTTCCCCCGGGGCCCGGATATGCTCTCTACGACCCTGCTTTTGATGATTTGTTTGCATTGCGCGCAAAAATTATTTCACTTTTGAGTGACGGAAGTCTTGGTGTAGTGAAATTGCTGCTAACTGAAAACAATCTTTTTAGAGTTTATTTATATTTGTTTATAAATTACAAGACAATAAAAATATTTTGCTTTCTTCGATTTCCTAGTTTCCCTATATGCGAATTCTACTATTTTGTTTAGTATTTCTTCATTAAAAATTGTACGGTTTAACTTTTTCTCTTCAAAATTGCATCATTAACATTGCCATACCCACACCCTAAGCCCGAAAGTATCCCCTACTCTCTGCTCTCTAGCTATTTCCTCTTTTCCTTTCTGCTCTCCTCTCTCGTTGACTCATCAATATTTCATTTGGCTCATACACATCCAGTTCAACTGCTGCCCTCAGGTGTTTTAATAATGAAAAAGCCATTTGGTCGAGCTATTTGTTATTTTGATTACACATGAACTAAGGCAGTATCCTTTAACCCAGACTGCCTCTACGGACTAGCCTGTATGCCATTGCACTCACATAAAAACAGTTTCGGTCATAAACTGTTGGTAGTTTGTTGCGAAGGCGCTGAATTTAACAGCAATTTTACTACGCTCAGTATTTGTGGTTGTTGCTGTGCACTACATTGCCGTGAAAGTACATTTTGTGTACTCCATTTCTGTTTTATGTAATGATAGTGGCAGCCAGGTACGCCCCACATTCCTCGGACATGGGCATGCACATACAGCCGAGCAAACTCACCCACTTTTTCTATAAATTACCAACCATTAACTTTTTGTTTTATGAAATGTTTTATATTTTCATTTTGCTCTACTCACTTATTACTTTTTTCTTGAAATGCCATCTGGCGTTAAAATAAATTCAAGTGACCGCATTTTGATGCGCACTTGTCGAGCCAGCTCTCGTACCCGCGAATTATGAACGCATTGGCGTGTTAAGCTGACGGAAATTGCTATTTGAGTTGAGTTACCACCGCAGCACAAGCATGGTTGATTAGCGGCAGTGACAGTGTACTGGTATGCCTTCTGAAAAATATGAGAAAGGAAGCAATCACCGAGAAAGCAAATTGTGAACAAAATAATTTCATTTGAAGTCATAAAGCTTGTTTTGGTAAAAGGTATAAAAATACTGATGCTGAAAACATATTCATTAAATTTGACAACTCACAACATCAGTACGAAAACTGTGCTTATTATAAATATATTTATAAATGATGCTTGTACCTTTTATGTGGTATTTGGCCGACCTCCTCCTCTTATTAGTGGTGTGTGTCTTGATGTTGTTGCATAAATAGAGGAGTCTGCTGTTCTAAGTCGACTCCTTTTTAAGCCGTGAAATTAGTTCTTTCCTTCAAATTTGTTTAGCCTCAATCTTAATAGCATAGTTTATTGAATATAATATTGACTCATTTCGGAAAATATACATTTAAGATTTTTTAATTAGTCTTCCTTCTAGTATAATACAGCACTGAATATCACAGCTGGTCGGTTTGTATTTGTTAATGGAAGGGGGCCAATGACGTGACGATGGCTATGTGTGAACACGCAGCTTTACAACATTCTGAGCCCAATTTCACTCAACTCTCCAATAGTCTGGCTTGACTCAAACAAAATTTTTTTTTTAGTTTTGAGCTAATTTTCTTGTATATGTACATGCACATGGTGGCAGAAATTAGATAAATAAAAAATTAAAATAAAAAAAACAAGTGTTTTTTTAAAAAATTTTGTTATCAAATACAATTAATCAAGTAAAAAATTTGTTTGCACTTATATAATAATCCGTAAATAGTTAAAAAACCAACAATTTAATACGTACTCGCACTATCAATAATTACATGGAAAATTCTTTTTGAATGAAACTTATGCACCACTCTTTTGATTGAGGTTTAACAGGTAACATTATTCGATACTTTCTGTCAAAAAAAGATGTTAGACAAAGGAACATAGAACGTAACGTAACCAACATCTTTGTTGCTCTATAATCTCTTTGGATTAAAATTTATTTCAACTCTCGTCACTTCAGTGTACGCTGGGAACTGAAGAGTTTAAAAAGTGTTCCCGCAACTAGGAAAATAATATATGTCCAACTAAAAGCCTACAGAGTTGAACAGCGACAAAGTTAAGTCCAAGTCAAAATTCTAGCGTGTGCCACAGTAAGCACAAATACTTGACGCCTTCTCAGCCTAAGTCTTATTTTTTCACCCCACTTTCGCTTCTTCTGATCTCAACTTTTTAATGAAATTTAGCTGTAATTAGTATGACAGAAATACGGCACTTTTTTCTCAACAAATTTTCCTAATAGTTTCTACCACACCTCTGGCCACACACAATTAAATATTCCCACGCTATGCCTCCTGTGGAACATTATGTACGACGGCATTTTGCGACTAAAGGTACACAAGAGAGCAACATTCGTTGGCTTCGCGGACGATATATCAATCGTTGTAACCGCGAAAACGCTCGCGGAAATTGTAAATATCGCGCAACAAGCTATAGGCGCGGCTCAAAGATGGCTAGGCGCGAATGGTTTAAAGCTAGCTACGCATAAAACAGAAGCCGTACTCATCAGCAGCCGAAAGAGAGTTGAAAAGGTCAAGATTAGAGTTGGGGACAGCATTATCGAGTCAAAGCCATACATAAAATACTTAGGCGTCTTGGTAGACCACCGAATTAGCTTCCGATACCACTTGGAATACGCTAGCAACAAAGCTGCGACTGCGACAGCAGCCCTGGCTAGAATAATGGCGAACATTGGAGGACCAAGGCAGCAGGCAAGACAGGTCCTGGCTGGAGTAGTGAGGTCTATCCTTTTATATGGCGCGACAGTTTGGCGCGATGCATTCCAACACGCTTCATACGTACGAAGTAGTAACTCCACGTACCGCTTGTGTGCTCTTAGAGTCTGCTCTGCCTTCAGGACAGTCTCAGAGGATGCGGCGCTCATCATAGCCGGTCTATGCCCACTCGACTTGATAGCGCAGGAGATGTGTGAAATGAGACGTATGAGGAACAACCAAGCCCAATGCGATCAGCTGGCACTGAGAAAATCCATAAACCACCGCTGCGTGGACCAATGGCAGACGCGATGGGACAGTGCAAATAAAGGCAGGTGGACCCACCGTCTCATCCCCAACGTTGAAGCTTGGCTCCAGAGAAAGCACGGAGAAGTAGACTTCTATGTCTGCCAAATCCTAAGTGGCCATGGTTGCTTTAAAGCGTACCTTCACCGCTTTGGACACGAAGAAAGTCCATACTGCGAGCAGTGCACACCAGCAGTTGAGGAGGACGCAGAACATGTGCTTCTCACGTGTCCCCGCTTCAGAAGAGTAAGGGCTAAACTAGAAGGCAACCTTGGCAGCAGCATCACGCCCGAGAATTTAGTGCCACTGATGTTGATGAGCCAGGACAATTGGAGCAAAGTCCAAAACATGGCTGCTGAAATAATGCAGCAACTTCGAAATAGCGAGCAGGCAAGGAGGATGCGCGAACGTCAAATAAGAACGTGAAGCAGCACACCTATCCAGAGATGAAAACACAGGTAAACTGACGATACCACTATTAGAAACTAGCTTTTCTATGGTAACGAACAGGGACATGGGGGGAGGGGGCGTATAGATCCGACAGGGGTGGTTGTCTTCTGATATGACCTAACAGTGGTGGTAATAGGCAGATGCAGCTTGTGACATATTGCATCAGAACAGTAACTGACGTTGAGTGCAACGCTCAAACCGCCTCCCGACGAAATACTTGACGGTAGTACCGGGGGGATCGGTACTTTGACGGTAGGAGGTTTAGTTCGGGTTAAAGTCCCACACTGACGGGGTAAGGCTTTCGATGCTTCCTCCTCATAAAAAAAAAAAAAAAAAAAAAAAAAAAAAAAAAAAAAAAAAAAAAAAAAACGCTATGCCCTGTTCCACTCACATCCTGATTACTCGACACCTTAACAGGCTCTTTTCACAAGATATACTTATTAATTTGTAGTTCTCTCTTGCCAAGCACTTCAGTTGTTGGCGCTATATTGGCAGCCCAAAAAAAACTTTGGGTAAACTAGCAAAATACCCAAAAAAGAAAAATAAATGATGCGGCCATGTGCGCTGACTTTGTTAGCCGGGCTATTAATTGACCATATTGCGGCTTTTACTCTGCATTAGTGTCACATAGCAGCACTTCTAACTCCCTAACAAGTTGAGCTTCATAGCTTACTGCTATACGGAAGATGCTACTTGTTGTATGCCACACTTATTTGTCGCTACTTGCCCCTGACACTTTACGACAACACGCTTGTTAGTTGTTGCTACAAGCACAACTTTTTCATCTACATTTGCATATACAGCACATTAATTCTCACCTTCTGCTCGCACGTTTCCACATATTGCTTAGCTGCTTACTTCAGTGACTAGTCAAATATGTCTGATTGGCTGCTTGGTCGATTGGTCATCTCATCTCGTCCGTTTCTTTGTTTGATTTTATACTAACATTTGTACTTTTGGTTTGTTACATTTTTTGTAAGTTTATTTACTTCTTGGTTACTGTCAACGTAGTCGGTGATTGTCCGATGATTTTCACAATAACCGCAAGGGGAATTGAATGTAAGCGCTTGTTTACACACCACAGTAGGGCAAATGTTACAGGAAATCCAATTGCTATTGTACCAGAGGGAAAAGCAAACAAGCAAGCATACTTTCTGGGGCGCTCCCTTTACATCACGTAAACGCCCGGAATGACCTCGTTATATACACGGAAATTTTGTAAATTGTGTGCAGATTGCAATTTATTTTCCATTAAAGGGTGTTGAATCAAATAAAAGCCGTTACTCGGTCACATGCAAAATATGAATTTGGTGGTACTTGTTTTACTAGCGGTAGCAACGTAGGAGGAAGTACGACGCGTAATCAGCTGGACAAGCTATTACTTTATGAGTAGCCAGATGTATAACGGCTTTTTGGTTAAACGCATTCGGGTGATTAACAAAAAATGGTATAAAATTAAGACTTCCGAAAAATATACTTGGAAAACAATAATTGTAAAAAGAAAAATAATAAAAATATGAAGGAATGGTTTTCAAATTGAGAGGAGTATAGTTAAAGAAATAATTATGGAAAGCAACTAAACTAAATTACACCTCTTCACATTTCTCACACTTTCGAACTGCCTAGGGCCATTGCAAATAATTTGTCTTGTCGCATGTCCCAATGGCACTGTAAAAACGGCTCATTGCCATGCAATTGATTAAATGATTTCTTCCGTTGGATTGCTTCATCCAATTGGCATGCACTAAAGAACGTTTGATATTTATTTTATTGGATACATTCCTGCCTTCATCCATTCTTTTTCACATTTTTAATGACATAATAAAGACATGCACAAATACAGCTTAAAAAGAGGAATGTGGGCGAAGGGAATAAAGAAATAAGGAATAATAATAAAACAGACAATACAAAATCAAGAAAAAGTGAATAAAAGGAAGCGAAATTGAAATATAAAAGTTGCTAGAATTCAGAATAGGCGTTAAATTGCTACGCAGAACGACAATCAATCATTAAGGATATGAACTCAGCGCATGAATAACCAAGCAAATCGAAGCCAAGAGAAGTTAGTGAGTGGAGAAAGTGGGAAGGATCAGTACAAATTGCGAGTAAGTGGTGGAAAGTTGAACCGACAAAGCGGTGGAATTAACTTGTTGCCAAATAAATATCGATGACCGGCGTGCGTGACCAATCGCCAGCGCACAAGCGCACAAACACACACACAACAAAGAAGACCTGACCGGACGTTGCTTTGGTGTTGGAAAATTTGATATTTTTCACTCTTATTTTGATGTATGATTGTGGTGCTATCATAAACCGTTACCTTCAAAAGGAAATTGCTGCAGTTTTTGTTTTTAGCTTAACCATAAACACGTACTGCACTTGATTGGCCATTGGGCAAGCTGAGTACACACACAAACACACATGAGTAGAGAGATGCACACACATTTCTTTTTTTGTTTTATGGTCTTAAGGTTTTATAAGCTCGCGAGTATTTGAAGGCGTATTGCTGTTGTGCTTTTAGCTGAGTTTGCATGGGTGCTTGGCCAATGGCCATGAACAAAATTAAGCAAAATTAAAAAAAAATTACTCTTTGTAGGATTGCCAAAAATTTCATAATATTCAGAATGTCACAAATTCCAATTAAAAAACATTGAAGGCGCATTCAGAAATTTAAATTGTTTGACTAAAATCATTAAATGAAATTTCAAAATCCTCTAATAATCTATTGTAATAGCTGTTTTTAGAAATATGCTCGCTTGCATTATTTTCTCTAAAAACGTCTAAAACTGCTTTAATTGACTTAACCAAAAAAAAATTTTTAATTAAAAATTAAACAAAATTGAGTAAATGATTTAAAGATAATGCAAAAAAAGAGGTTGTCTGTAAAGTCGGTTTACTGCCGATAGTTTAACGTGACAACGTCATAAGAAAATATAGATGGAATGGTTGCAATTTTCAAAAGAAAATTTTAATTGTATTTGTTTGATAGATATTTTGTATGGATATAGAGGAGGAGGAGGTAAATGGAATTGCAATGGAATAGGTCAAGTTACATTTACACAAACGTGAAAAATGATGAAACATTTATCAAATTCATGAAAGATATCTTCAATTTCGATTGTGCACCAGACGTTAATAAGTCAACAACACTAAGAGGCACCATCATCGATTTGCCTTTTTCAAGACACTTTACACTGGAAAGACCCCCTTTCATTTCCTTCTTTTCCTATCATCGTCCTATTCTCAACAGAGAAATGGTTCATTACCATGCACACAGGAAGAAGGCATATGCAAATACAAGTATGTGAATTTATATACAAATGCGCATATACATACATATATATGCTCACTCAAGTAGGATAGAGCCAGATGTCGAATGTTGCCGAACGCGGGGGCCGATTGTGCTCTTTGTCGTTCGTTCCGCGCTCTCGCTTGCAGTTCAAGCACATTAGCTTACATTTGCTTGCGTACGGAATAGATTCGTATATTTGATATGTCCATATGACTTGTATGCATCTTTACATATAGATTTGTTCTTTTTGAAAATTGCGCGAAATTGTATATGTATATGCATGTTTATATACATATATTAGTATACAACATATCTTATAAGGTATATGGTAAATATTACCATACATTTTTTCCTTCATATATAATAAAAAAATTAATAATAATAACATTAAAACAACAGGTATTATTAACAAACTTGGTTTTATTTTAAATTCTTCAAGTAAATCAAATTAATAATAATGAATAAGAAGGCATATGCAAATACAAATACGTGAATTTATATATGTACATATGCGCATATACATACATATATACACTCACTTAAGTAGGAGAGAGCAAGATGTCGAACGTTGCCGTTCGTTTGCTTTATTGGTTCCGCGCTTTCGCTTGCAGTTCATTGAAGGTAACGGCAATGAGCAAGGTAACGACAAATGAGCAAGGTAACGACAAATGGGCAAGGTAACACTAATGAGCAAGGTAACGACACATTTTTTCGTGCGTGCAGCCGGTTAAATCGAACTATAAGACGTTATCACGTCAAAAAAACTAGAAATTGGGAATAAGCCACACTTACAACAATGCAATGAAAAGGCAACTGATTAAGGAAGAGAAACGAATAAAAGAACTAACTTATCGAATGTAATGCACTCGCGCTCTGGTGTCGTTAAAACTGAATTATGACAGCTGAGTACTATTTTTTAAACGGCTGCATAAGTCTTTAAATCCAAAAGTACACAAATTTGGCGGCGCCTGATAAATCTGTGGTTCTTTATTCAGTTACTGATGTCAAACAACCATGGCAAGCAGACGATTGAGCAGCAAATGCAAATGATAAACCTTTTTCTGAAGTCGCTGGTCCATGAGTGGCAGAGCTACTGAAAATCGGGACTCCCGGATAAGTGACAATATGCGAAGCCGGACATCTGCACAGTCCTTTTCAGATAATAAAATGATTTCTTTAATATTCCAATTTCTAGTACACCACACAAAGCTGCTGGTTACTAAATTTATAGAGCTATTGAAATTTCGACTGACAATTTCTTAACAAATTGTAATGGTTCTTAAACTACTTTCGGAATTCCATTTCTAGGAAATACCGTTTTAATTTAATGCACATTTCAAATTGTTTAATGCATGAGCCAAAGCAACAAAGCCAGAAAGCTTTGCTGAAATTCACCGCAATGTCGCGTGATTTTATCGCATTAAAAATTTCTCTTCGCCCTGTGCTTTAGACTGAATTTTATGTGGCAAAGCCATCGCAAATGCATGCAACTTGCGTGAATTTAAAAATATTGCGGGTAGCATGGGAATGGCGGATTGAAAAAAATGGCGCAAAACGTCGTAATTAAATGACAACAACAGTGATGCTGTTTTCACACGTATTGTATAAGCTTTAATCTGCATAAGTTTTAATGAGGACATTAAAGCTCCTTGAGGGGCTTGCAAAGCCTAAAATAGTTGGTTGGAAAAAATAAAATTTGTTTTAATTGTATCACAAAATTCACTTTAACAAGGAAATAAGTATAAAAAAGAAGCTACTTAAACGTAATGAAATGTTTCAGCAAGTGAAGTTGAATTAAATAAAATAAAATACATAATAAAATGTAAACTATCGTAATGCCAAAAAGGAAAACAAGTCAATCAAATCAAATACAAATAGAAAAGAATTAAAAGTTTCACTATTCACTTGCGCTGCAACTTCGCCGGTGCTATAAATTCGATGGTCGTTTTTTTTTCTTTTCTTTTAGCCACGCACTTCCCCGCACGACAGCTTCAGTAATTTCTCAGCTTTTTCACAATTCACTTAAACATTCTTCGCATGTTTTTTGTTGCCATCGTAGCCGGCGGCATCGATGCTGATGGGCGTTATGCTGTCAGCCGCTCTTAAACTCAGTTAACAGCCAATTTTGTCGACTTGAGATGTTGCTACATAACATCCTTACTGCCTGCCACTTTTAAAAGTTGCATTTTTTCTCGTTTCACACGATTTAGTTTCTCTTTTAGTGTAATGTGAGAAGTTGCATCGTCATCGTTGACGTCGATGATGGGTCTGTTGGCAGCAATTTTCGTCTACTCTTACTGGCACTCAACAATTTTCTTCTTCGCTGTCGTTGGACAGTATAAGCCTTTTGTTTGTTTTGTTTTCTTTGCGCTTTTGTTGCTCATAAACTGTGGGTGCTGCGAAGGTTATCGCATGAAGGGACTGACTTGAATTTATAGCCTCCCCAATTGGCAGGGATTAGGTGTCTAGATAAAGTCTCGCATTATAAATTCAAGCGTATAAAGCGAAGGAATTCAGTTGCAATTTTGGTTTGTTCGCCTGCAAGCCACTGGGCGGATAAGTCATATTGAACTGCAATAAAAAAAAAATATTTTAATAAAATACAAAATGTTGAACAAAATAATTAATTTGGATTTGATTTTATTAGCTTGTTGCTACACTTCTCTTTTATTTTTCAAATTACAATGAATTTTTATGCTAATGTTTGCTTTCATCCTTTTCTTTGTAGACGTAGTGAGTTTCTAGGATGCATGTCCTTTCCTCTCCAGACGTTGCTGCAACAACCTGTTAATGGCTTCTACAAACTACAATCGCACGCATGTCTGAATAATCCACAGCCGCCAGTATTGTTACAGCATCCGGCCAGTGCTACACACGCCCAGCACCCACAAAGCCAAACACACCAGACTTCGTGCCCAACGCCTCACAATCCCAACCACATTCCCGTTCACGTTCAACCACAACTGCAACTGCAGCCACAGTCGCAGCCACCACAACGCCAACCATTTGTGCCACAGGCGCGTGTTGTCACCGCCACATCTATAATGACCTCAACACTGATGCGCCAGAAAAGCGAGGAGGATGTTGTGAGTATTGACAGTATGGCTCAGGCGACTGCTGGCAGCAACATTGAGCATCCGATGACACTGAGCCGGAAGGCTTTGCATCAGCGCGACGCCGACGAAAATCTGTTTTTGCGTTTTCTCGAATTGGATCCGCCCACGGAGACGCCGGCTCCCACAAATGCTTCTAGTGCCCCACCAGCCGCCTCAAGCGGACGTCGTCTATCAGCCGCAAGCAAACCCGTTGGTCGTACACCCTTCACCATGACCAAGAAATTAACGCGTACCGCCGAACGCGGCTTCGGTTTCTCCATTGTGTGGACGCATCCACCACGCGTCGAAAAAATTGAGCCTAGTCTTTCGGCCGATCGGGCCGGCATACAACCTGGCGACTATGTGATTTTCGTGGATAAACAGAATGTGGTGACGATGCCGGAAGCAGATGTGCTAAACCTAATACGCTCACAGGGCTCCACACTGACGCTGGAGGTATTCAGAAGATCGGGGCCTGCCGGTGGTATTGGACTAGGTTCTATGCCACCGGCGCTCAGTGTCAGCAGTAGAGGTCATCCAACGGCGACGGTAATGAATGGCAAAGCTACATCAAGCACGCGTTTAGTAAGTGGTATGAGTGATGAGCAGCAGTCGATTGCAGGAGGCACTGCGCAGTTATTGCGACGCGTGGGCGCGGCAAGCGCAATGCCGATAGTATCAACAGGGCCGACAGCAACGGTTGCCGCAACGAATGTGCGTCCGTCCACAGCCTGCTCAGGTGGCACCACCTCGTCAATTGAGGCGGCAAAGCGTCGTCTGCATCTGCCGCAGGTCACCTTCAGTAAGGAGGTAGGCAAAGGCGTTATTGTCTAAAAGATCTGGAGACAGTATGAGTTTGGGGGGTTGAGAAAAATGGCATTTACCAGCGCCGAATGAACGAATTTATTTGCATAATTTTAGAAGCGAGATAAGTTTTTGTTTACTTTAATATGTCTAATTTAGATACTTTATTTTCTCCCTTAATTTCTAATTCTAATTTTCTAACACATTTCCCCATTTTATGCTAAACACAAAGTTGCCTCGACTGACGCTCGAAACAGAGTGAAAAAGTTAGATATTTTTGGGGAGCCAAGCTATATAAATTTAAGATTTAGGGCCGATTCCTCAATGTCCCATCATCATCTGTTATATTTATCGAAGCTGTTGTTGTTGGATTGAGTAGCAGATAGCGAATGCAACTCATTGTGAATGCGAGTTTTTGTTATTTTTGAGATAGTAGGACGCATTTTACTTATCTGGACATTGAGAAATCTACGACTTGTAAGCCATAAGTTAAGCCTCACTGTTTATCAAAGCAAGGCAAACAAGTAAAATTTGATTATAAAGACAGTGATTCAGCATCGTTAAACAAATATTAAGAATCTTCATAACATTTAATATGGACAATAATTTTTCCAGCTGATGCTTGAGAAATTTAATTTTCTTTTGCTTATTTTAAAACTAATATTGAGAAAATTATTATTGGCTACGTGTAACTATTCATAATATTCCAATAAAAAAAAACAAATATGAAGGAATGTTGAGACTTACTACAACTAAATTTTTTAAAGACATCCGTAGAAACAATCGCATTTCTTTTTTTTATGTACTGGAAATTATTGTGAATCCAATTTAGCTATATAATTTATGCATTATTCTTTCATTCCGCTGATCTTTACATTTTTGTTTAAGTTTATGTGTTTCAGTAATTTTGTTCAAATTATTATTTTAGGTTGTATTTAATTCGTTGTATATTTGGAAAATGCTGCTATGTTGACAATAAACGCTTCCTTGAATTTAATATTATAAAAGAATCGATTTTTTATTTGAATGTGTTTAGTTCCCTTACGTCCAGCCCATCGATCGCTTTGTAAATTCTTGTACAATGTCCACAGCCTTTTACACAATTCTCCTATCTTCCTTCAGTCCATTGGCCCCATCACCGACAATCGTCGTCGCTTACTTCTGCAGCTGATCAGTCGTGAACAGAACTTCATTTCGGCCCTAAACTTTGGCTTGCAACGTTTCGTGCAGCCGTTGCAGGATCGCAAAGATCTCATTTCGCCAAACGATCATCGAACACTCTTTCAGAATATCGATGAGCTGTTGCGCATCTCCGAGGATATACTAGAGCAACTGTGCAACGATGATCAAGAGCCACAAATGAATTTTGCGTCGCGCGTCTATCTCTCGAAAACCACAGCCATTTGCGCAGCCTACAAAAAGTACTGTAATGGTATCAAGCGAGCCGATTGTGTACTGGTAAGCACTGCCGCCACACAAGGCAATTTATGGCAAGCATTTTGCCCTATTAACGCTCTATTTTCTATCTTCTTTGTAGGTAAATAAATCTCGGCAGATGGGCTCAGAGTTTGTTGCCTTCATAACCGAACCGCAAGTGCCACGCAAGCGTCCCGATCTCACAATGTTCATCCACAGACCTTTACAGCATTTCCGCGAGATATTGAAATTAATGCAGCTACTCGCTTCTAACTGTCACGTCGATACAGAGGAGCACAAGAATTTTACAACTGTAATTGCCGAGCTCCAGGCCGCCTATCGCGAGATTACTGTTAGCAGTGGCTTAATGGAGCCACTAGGCGAAGGCCGACCTTTGCTCACGTTGCAAGATCTCGAGTCCCGCATGGTATTCACGAAGTGCAAACCATTCACGCTGGCTGTACAGGGCCGCCAGTGGATTTTTGGTGGTGATCTGTCACGCGTGGAAGGCCGCTCCGTGAAACCTTACTGGACCTTGCTCTTTAGTGACATCATAGTGTTTGCAAAGGTCAGCCGAGACCGTGTTTTATTTATAACCGAGGAGCCTATCCCAATCGCGAATATTGTAGATTCATGCTTTCACATGCGCAAGAAAAGTAAGTAAAGGCGTACTCCCTTCAATAGAGTTTGATGATAACTACATTTCTATATTTTGTTACAGCCACGGAGTTTCGACTTACAGTTGATCCAAACGGACGTTTGGCTGAGAGCCCAACGGGCTATTGTGCACCGGATTTGACTCGGACACCGAAGAAGAGTGCACGCCGTAAGAGTCTGTTGCTGCGCGCGCCATCTTTGGAGCTAAAGGCTGTCTGGCAAAACCTTTTACAGCGTCAAATGTATATTTGTGTTTCGAATTTCTGAAAATTTCCTATTTAGTGATAATGATTTTTTCGTAGTTTCCTGGTGAATGCTGCGCTTGGCTCGACCCCGCTTTCCAGTCCACTGGATTCTCCCGATGTGCTCAACACCTTGGTGCCACTTAGTGATATTGGCATCGCATCCGCATCCATAGGCTCGGTAAAGCACTCATCCATGGACAGCATCAACGCAAAGAACAGCCAGCAACAGGTGCGTTTATTACGTCATAGTAGTCAATTGGCTACCGGCGATTCTTATGAGAACCTACAACGTCTCGCAAGTACACTAGTCTCTTCGCGCTGCAGCACACGCATGACCCAAACCACGCACACCGCTTCCTGTTCCTCTCAAACCGCATCGCCGGCCCGCCATACGCTCACTGGCTGTCTTGGGGGTGTCGGCGGTGGTGGCATAGCTGGTATTGGCGGCTTTACGGACAGCGCGCCCTCATTGCGTTCACTCACACTCACACGTCGGCACTTGATCGCTCAGCAACTAGACGCACGCCCACTGGCCGCTGCGCGCGCCTATAACTCGAGTGCAAACAACTCCAGCAATTGGCTCAGTCTCAGCGGCAGCAGCCTTAACACGCAAACGCTCTGCTCGGGCGAACATTTGCCATCCTGCAAGTGCCTCACCGCTATTCCGGAAGCGGCATGTGAGGCTAGCACTGTCGATGCCAAACATGACATCGATACATTTTTCCTGCAACAACGTTGCGCCGATGGCGGTGAGCGGCTGCTCTTGATCGACGGCCAAGGGCGCTATTGTGTAACTACCACAGCGAAAACTAGTGCACGATCGACTCGCCGAAGTGATAGTGCATTGCAAATGACGCCAGCGCCAACGTCCACTCCAGCGCGTAGTGTACGTAGCGCCGTCACAGCTTCCACAGCCAACCGAACACCCAAGTTACTTGAGTTCTCGCTTAGTTCTGTGGGTCGTTCCTTTATCGACGAGACCGATGTGGCACGGCCAAATGACTCCCAAAACGCTTCACTGACGACACCTGACACGCCTACACCGAACATTTCACCCTCCTCGCAGCCATGTAACTCTGATGCATTCTCCAATGATTTTGTCCCAACGCAGAACATAAAAACACAAGCATTTGAAAACCCCAACAAAGCGGATTCAAACTTCAACTCAGACCTGAAGACTAATAACTCCATTATCGCAAATATGAACGGGAAAGCAGGAAAGAAGAAAGAGCGTACAAACTCATTATCCGCAAAGGGCATACCACTAGCTGAATTCGGGGGATCTTGGGACCTACTAGAGTTAGATATGAACCTGCAGGACGTGAATATAGACCCTTCCTATGACACGGATGTGGAGGAATGCATCTTTATGGGTGACGAGCACGAGGTGGACGAAGATGACGAAATCGATGTGAGTGTCGTTGTAGACGATCCCTTTGGCGTACTGCCGACAAAGCCAACCCCACCGGACTCCCTGGATCTGTGATTTGACTTCTGGCTGGAAGATGCAGGTGTGTGTGGTGAGGACGACGAAGATGATGAAGACTTTGTGTGCCAAATCGAGTACCAAGTGTTGAGCAACTAAATTATAGACTTGAGTGAAAACCAAACAAACGTATTGACAAATCGAACAGCGTAACTGAATGTATTTATGCACATATATACATACTGGTTTTACATGCATTAGGCCACTCCGTTTGTATGTGTGCCAAAATGCGTCCAAGACTTTTATGAATTACGAGCTTATTCTGTGGTTGTTTTTATTTATTTCTTTTCTAATTTTCACCTGAACTACTAAAAAAAATTTGTAAAAATTAAAATCAAAACTCTTTAGTATATAGTACTGAAATCTCCCCACCGCTACAGTCGACGAATTTTACGCACACCGTGACACGCTCATCTGCAGAACCACCGATTACTCGCGATCACAGATCCAGCGTTTGCTTACGCTCACCTGCACGCTTCACATGCCATACCCGCAATGCTGCATTGAAACAACACCAGCAAGTGTATTTCTTGTCCTTGGTGCTGTTTTCGTTGTCGCTGTTGTTGTTGTTGTTTTCGTTCCCTTAACTCAGCCCATTTTAACTTTGACAGGTACTTCAATGCGGTCAGCGCTTGTGTGCAGCGTTGTGCTGTGCGCGGCATACACCCTCGTCCACCCCAAATGCGGGTGTCTAGCAGGTTTTCGTCCAAACACAGCCGTAGCGGTAGAAATATATTACAATTCTCATGTAATTTTGGTTGCTAAGTCACATACGTCTGAAGCGCTTAGAGTAGTGGAGTTTAACTCAAGAAAGGAAAAACCCAAAGAAATTTGATTGCTCAACCTTTAATTTGTTTTTCGAGTACTTGTAAGCAAACCTGTATTAAGACACAAGAAGCTACACAGTAGTTAGTCGTGCCGCATAGGGAGCACATAGAAGTAGGCTCAAATTGCAACTAAATATGGTTTCGGCTTGATTCCTTATTCGTCCCACTGTGCATTTGCTACATCAGTAAGTGTTTTTCGTTTAAAAAATGGAAAATTGGTAATGATGGCACAAAATGCGAACGCGCAAAAAAAAAACCAAAAACAAATTTTTTCGAAACAATTTGTGAAGTAGAAATAAATATAAGTCAGTCATTTTTATTTGTTGTTGTGTTAACAAGTAAGTAGTTATTCAAAAACGGTTGTTACTCGTTAAGAGCTTTTGTAATTAACAAAGTTGTAGAAAGTCTTTAGTTTTAATTAGAAAGTACATTAGCGAGTAAGTGGTTGAAATTGGAAATTTTATTAATTCTAATTGGCGAAGGAGGCCATAGTCATACCAATGCGTACGTTTGTATATCTTCCAAGTATTGCAAAAGTTACTAGTAGTTATAAAATTATTTTATTTAGCTAAAATAGTTAATTGTAGAGATTTATTAGCTTTGAGCATTTATATAAAAAATAATACATTTAGAACTTCTCCTTCTAGCGTCCGGTTTCTGGTTTACAAATTAGTTTGCAAGAAATTTAAAACGAAGCCCTTCATCGTATGTACAATTTGAATTCATATATCAATTATTTTTATTATATTTATTATATTTTCTTATTATATTATTTATTATATTATTTATTTTTATTATATTTTCTTTTTATGTGGTTTTATATTTAGCAGTAGCCTATAAATAGTAGTTTGAACGACATCACATGACACCTGAGAAGAAATTATTATAGTGAACGGCCAGACCTGGCTTACCAAGAGCTTTCCTGCTGTGTACTGGCCGTGCATGCCTCACAAGTTCTCGCAGCCCAAAACGTAGAACAAGACATTATTAATTTTTCTGTAGAAGTTTTATAATCAAAAGTTAAACTGTTCAAACTTTGAGAAAGGGCAATCAAAACTTAGCGCACTTGTCTATTTGACACAAACTTGAGAAAATTTTTAGTAATAAAAAGGGCGAAATAGTATAAACAGAAGATTTTAATTAAGAAAAAACATGAATTTGGCTGAATCTAAAGGTATCCGCTTTAACTTGCAAACATAATTATGTGATCAGTGTTCAATTCGCATACCGCAACAGCTTACGGAGATTTATATAAAATGCGTACCTAGTCGAAAAATCGGTTTTTGTTAAATACTATTTTTTCTTTTGTGTTTCAACATATTATTAGTTAAAAGTAGAAATTCACTTTCCTGCTCCTAAAGCTTAAAGTTTAACGTCAGTGAACTGCCGTTCCGCTACGCCTAACAACGCTTCGAAACTTTTCCCTTTGCAAATGGCAACATTTCTTTTGATGGCGAAGCTCAAATTTGTTTATAGTTAGTACAAATTTACACAAAAATAGTAAAAAGAATAGTAATTAAATTTGTGTACGAGTGCAAAATGAAAACAAAAACAAAAACAGAATAAGAAACAGTCAACAAAAAACTACGCCAAAAAGCGACAATTTGACAAATTAGCTAAAAATCAGTTATAAGGCGAAAGATAAGAAAAAATATGGCCACAGTTCCATAACACACAATTGCATATGTATAAGTGTAAGATAGTAAATACAAGCAATTTACAATCAATTCTTATCGAATCGAAATTCTGCTAAGTTCTTCAAATAATTATAATTATATACATATGTAACTACATCGATTTTTGAATTACAAAGAAACCAAACTAGCTCTAGTCTAGTCGCTCTGCAAGGTTCAATAATAAACTAAATATCGCTGCAAGTTTCACTAGTAAGCAATACATAGTATACTATACATTCCAAGGTACGTAGTACATAGGCACACAATTACGAATACGTAGAAATACATGTACTACCTACTCCTTAGATAAACTCACAAATGTATTTATATTATATATACCTATATATATTGTAGCATAATTACTTATAACTTTGCAGTTACATAAATGCATTCAGACTAAATTATTGATAATTAAAAAGAGATTTTCATTCATCGCAATTCATTTTATTGTAGCTTATAGCCTAAAGGTCGAAGAAGAAGTCAAGTAATGGCAATTAAAATTGAAATAATAAAAATATATGAATTAAAATAAAATAAAAATATGGTTCTTTGAATAAAAACGCTTGTGAATTTATTTCGTCGTTTTGAGTGATAATTTTCAGTTTCCGCTGCTGTTCACTTTTCGTGCCTCCCCTTCATTTCGAATTTATGATTTTCTTTACCAAATAAACCTCTTGATTGGTATTTTCCAAAAAGCACTTAATTATTTGATTATTTCTGATCTGCCAATTTTGCAGTCGTTGCTTTTTAGTTATTTATTCCAAGCAAAATACATAAACTCTTAATTCTTACTTTACTTTAAAACAGAAAAATTAAATCAGGCATTAAAATAACTGAAAAAAAAGAAAAAAATCACCTAACTAAAATCGAAAGTTGTGATGGACTCTGTTTCTAATTTGAGTTACCAAAACTATATATTGAGCACTTACGCAGAAATACCTTTCTTACTCCTTTTTTAATTTCGCGCGCAATTCTTCCGTCAACCGTCATTGCCAAATTCGTATTCAAACATATAGCTTTGCTATCTTCTAAATATTATTTGTTACAAGCGTTTTTAATCAAAGACTAATATGTCATATCAATTCTATATTCGTAGCCATTTGTATTAGACCTTTGAATTATGGTTTTTGTTTTTTTTTTCAAGTGCAATATTTTGACCGTAAAGGGTTATGCAAAGTAACATTTTTGATTTTTTTCTTGAAAACAAAAATGGCTGACTTGCACCAAAAAATGAGACCATCACAATTTTCCATTTTAGAACAAAAATCAGCGATTTAGCGAAAACAAGTTCGTTTCTTAAGTCTTTTGTTTTTTAGAAACCATATTTTTTTGTTTGGATTTAATGTTGGCGGCGTCTCAATGTTGTGATAGTAAAACAATACAATTTATAGCTTTTTTTACGATCGTTTTGAAACACAAAGTGATCGTGAAAATATTTTTTTGTATTTCCTTTCCCTTTTGTTGTAACTTTCACTCCCACATCTCCAAATGACTATGAATGTGTGCATTTGTATTGTTTATGCAGCAGAAACGTCTCTCGAATGCATCGGATCAAATTGAAATGCTCATCGATGAGAAGTGTCGTATCCTGAACAAGACTGGAACCTCCAAGTCTAATGCACTTCACCTGGCCAACTGGATGAAAGGTCAACTGGACAAGCAGCAGGAGCAGGCGCGTTTGGCTGCGCAGCGTTCGCGCGAAAACATCAGTCATGAGGATGAGCACCTATTATACCCGGAGAGCGATCAAGATGAGCGTATCACGTTTTGGACTCGCCAACAACTGGAGAAGCGCACCAAAGAATTAAATTTAACCAAGGAAAACGGAAATATGAAAGCCCGTCCGAATTTCGGTGGCAAGCGTCTCAGCGGCGTCGAGGAGCTTAGTATGAGTGATGTCTACTCGGAGAACGTAAGCCAGCTAAGTCAATCTCATAGTACCACTTCGGATAGTCAGGTAAATTTCGGTTTAGTTTTGCACGCTCACATAATATAGAATACTAGGTGAAGCACTTCACTGAAGCTTTTGTCTTTCGCTCATGCTTCTCTACTCATTGCCAGATCACGGTACGCTCTAGTCCCATTGTGCTTGATAAGCTAGCCGTCTGCCGCCATTGCCATAAGAACTGTCAGCAAGCGGCTATGTCGCACCTCGCGGCCATTTCCACCTCACAAACGCTCCCACCCGCTATAGGCTCGGTAGCCAATGAAAATACTACTGGTGTTGGTGGAAGTGGCAGTGCCCTGGTGTGCACCTCACTTAAGGTGCAGCATAGCCAATCGTCGCCCAATCGTTGCTGCAGGCTCAATGGCAACGTCAGTCAGGCGGGCAGCACCACCAGTATATCATCGAGTACCATTACGGGCGACCAACCCAGCGAACACTCATCCAAGGTAGTGGCTAGTAGTAGCAAACGTGAGACTGGAGACACGGAGAGTGATGTGGCTCAACTAATCACTGACGATCTTTCGCAATCAGAGGCCACGGACGACAGCATTGGTGGGATTCCAAGCAGCAGCAGTGGCGTCGCCGGAGCCGACGAAGCACGACGACTACTCACCAACAGCTTCAGTAATCTACGAGTTTTAGATGAGAAGCATGAGGCACGGAAGTTGGATGGACAGCATAGGCCACAGGCTGGAACGCGAAGTCAGGATTCTAGACAGAATCATCAAACAGCATTAGTGAATGGATATTGCTCGTCGAATTTATCTGGTGGTGATGAGAGCATTAGTGTCAAGGTGAGTAGCGATAAAAAGCCGCAACCACAACCAAGAACATACCGACTAACGCTACAAACGGCTACCGAGGAAACCACAAAGGATACTGCTGATAAAAAGGTGAAAACTACTGTCACGATTACTGAAACAGCACAAATTATACGTACACAGGATCAAAATTCCGAACACGAACATGGGCATGAACGATCTAGGACGACCGGTACACCAACAAAAAGTTCCAGGTCGCCGCATACGCCACTCACACCAAAGTCGCCAAAATCGCCAAAGTCACCTGGCACCCCGTCATCATTTTCGCGGTTTACTCCTTGCAACTGTCAATGCAGACCCGCTGATTTTGAGAATACGACGCTCAGCCCAGATGAAGTGGAGCAGCAGACATGCAAACTAATTGAATCTCCGAAGCAGTCACCACAAATGCCACGGCAACTGCAGCTGCAGAAAGCAATGGAGAGTTTAAGTAATAACCAAAAGAAGCGTTGCAAGTGCATTTGTGGTGCACAATCCGCAGTCGGAGTAGAGGACGAGCTCTCATCATTTCTGTTTGGGGGTTTGTCGGCGAGACAGCTGGGAACAAAGCCAACACCTACGGCTCCTTTGCCAACACCGACATCAGTTGGTGCGCCAATTTCTATTTGCGATGCCAACTTCTTGCCGACTATCGCCGTAGTTCCGCCCACACCTGAAGCGACTCTCACAATGACTTCCACGAATGTGTGGGATAACAGTGGAACGAATTTAGCAACTAGCACAGCCACACAGAAACAATTAAGTAACATGCCGCGACAGGCTGTCATTGAACATATACCCGAGGATTCTTGTGATGAGTCACCCCTAGACGAGGAGCCGCCATATCGACCGATGAGCAATGCCTTACGACGGTACGGCACAATGTCCAGCCTTGAGAAATTGCCCTCTGACGACCGGATGGACGGAGATCTGGACGAGTTAGATAATGACGACGACAATGGAAATGACAAAAACGAAGTGGCCGACGATGAAGAAGATTATGATGATGATATAGACGACAAGGCACGCGCGGACGCGGTGGATCACGCGAAAGAAGCAACACAGTCCACTGCGTGCACATTCGAAGATATGGCTAGCGGGTCATGTGTACTGGTTGGTGGTGTCTGGACAAGCCGAACAAGTGGGCTGGCTGGTGGCAACAAAATGTCTTTTTTCGAAGAGTCACGCGCATTCATCGACAAATACTTAGGCAGATGGAATCAAGACCAGACAACGTCCTCGCCCGCGGTCACTACTTCCGAAACCGATGAACAAGCTGACGAATGCACATCGGGTGCAACCTCCGGCGAGGAGGTGTGGGGTACCCCAACCAGTGGCGGAGACAACGACGACATGCACCTAGTCAACTCGGAAAATACGTACTCGGTAAGGGACTTGGGAAAATCTTTATGAGACTTTGAAAAACACGTCTGAATACAATTATGATCACTTTTTAGTCGCCAACGAAATCGAGCAACTCGCTAAATGATGATGACGACACGGAGTTGATGATGGACGAGTTACTTATGGCCCCGCCGATGACGGCCAGCACAATACGAGGACTGTTGCCACGGTAAGCCGTATTGAGTTTCAAGTAATTTCGATTATTCGCAGATATCACAAAGATTAACTTAATTAGATATGAAGTACTTTAACTGAAATGGTGTAGTCCCATTAGTGCTACTTTTAGACAAATATCAGATTAGAAAGTAAACAAGAGTAATTTTTAATGTTCTCGCTTTCTTCAAAAAATATTCCAGTTGCATCCAGGTTTACACATTTCAACACATATCTAAATTTTAATGCGCCCAAAATATAGGTATTAGATAAGAAAATGTACTTGTTGAGTTGCATAATTTTGATTGTTAAAACTCGAATAGAAATCGTATATATTTGTGTAAAGTATGCCATATTGAATTCAACCACAACATATTAGGTGTAGAGAAATTATGTACAATTATATAAGAAGGCTTCCAGGTACTCCCTCAAAGCCTTCTCAAGCCATCGTAGGCGTAATTTCCAGAACTCTCGTTTAATGTAGACTTTTATTAAATATTAATTTAGATTTAATTTCTAGAGTTTTGTTTATTGGGTATCGGAACAATCACTAGCTTTTAATTCTCATTGTTTTTTCAACTATAATTTACATCATTCACACCATTTTTAAATCATCAATTTAAATATGAAACAAAAAATCAATTCATCAACGCTGTAGACGTCGCTTAGAGCCACTTTTCGAGGAGGAAACAGAAAGCGACGAAGAGAAAACCCAGCAGGAAAGTGAAGATGTTAAAAAGGTGGGTCGGCTTTTCAAGTTTGCATGCCTAGAAACGACTTTTGAGGTTTCGTTGGTCTTGTTAAAAATATGTATATCTAAATGTTCACTTAGTCAATTCACATTTTACTGCTTTCGATTTTCTTGCAATCGTTTGTTAAATAGTTGGCCAATATACGCTATTACACGTTGCAAATATCTATCGTATCAAACACTTTGATTTTGAATACAAAATATTAGCCTTATTATTATGTACATTCATCACGGTTATTGTTCGCTTTCATTCAATTTCTTTCTTCTTTTCTCCATTACTTTTATTTCTTTTCATATTTCGTGTTCTTCATGCTTTCTGTTGCCCATTGATGTATGCACTCACGTTGCCATTTTGCCATATTGACAATGCGCCACGTTATCAATATGTTTTGTGTATGTATGTACGTATGTGTATGTGTTTTGGTATTCTAGAAAGTCGTAGTGCGGCTGGTGAAGCTCTAGCACAGCTTGCAACAGTGCCAATTTATACAAATCAAGAAATGACATTTGTGACATTCCCTCTTCGCCAAATGCGACAAATCAAACAGCAAAATACGTTGCCCTGACAACAATATGAAAATATCTGAACAAGCAAAACAAAAAAAATTAAAACAAAACGATTACTGGAATTGGCTTCCGCAAACTCTCAAAAAGTTTAACCGAACTCCCAACTCACCGAAAGTATTTAGAACTGAACCGTTACAAATGTGTAGCACGCACCAGTACGTGCACCATACCAATACAATCAAACCAAACACAATAACAATACTAACTCTTGCTTGCAACATTAACAACCAATATATACCATTCACTTAAGCCACATCTAAACGAATCACTAATTCCAACCACGCCCACAAACTATTCACGACTCTCCAGAACCAACTACACGCCAACCACAACAAAATTATAATTTGCTTTAAACCAGAATTGATTAGTTGAATTCTATTTCCAACAATTGGTAGGGGGAAACAACGACAAATGGCCACTATTTAAAGGATTCAGCTGGAAGCTCAAGCGACGAGGATCTATCGAACGAGGCGAGCTACGAGCTGAAGATGGAGGAGGAGGTCGGGAAGCCCACACTAATCGAACCGAAGGCACCACGTACACCTGGTCATATTCCACCGCCGATGCCGATGGTGGCGACGAGTTGGGAACGGGCATTCAATCAGTCCCAGTCGCCACATCTAGTGGATACCGCACCTCTTCCAGTGGCTGTTCTGAAGGCATCATCTTGCGAGTACCTACTCGAACAGCGTACAATGGTACCTTTGCGTACTACCAGCATTACCAGCAGCAGCCCGCCCGCAGCGAGAGCCGCATCAGCAACGGCGGAATTGGCATCACCATCGACGAAGATGGAAGTGGCCGTAGAGACGTCATCACAGCAGACACTCACAATGCAAGTGGAGATGAAAGCGACGATGAGGAGTACTACTACTATGATGATGACGACGACGCGGAAGATCAAGACACCACCAACGCCACGGAATCAACCTCCTTCATCGACTTTTACAACAATCAGCAGCGCGAACGCCAATATCGCGAACAGCAGCTGCAGCAACGTCAGTGGGCCCACCCCAACTACTACCAACGCATTCACAACGACTGTGCGTCCGGCGAAGTTCGTACCACCTCCACCACCCCCGCGCCGATTATTGCTAACACAAACAAATTTACAGACAAGTGGCGTGAGTCCACCGAATGCGGTAAGCGTTTACCCGCACAACTTGTCACATGTTCACTAGGAACATCAAATTTATTTTTCAGTCAACACCAACTCAACAAAATTCTGGCGCTTCTGCTGACGCTGGCTGCTTAGCGGTTGTCACCACCGCCATCGCAACAAGCAGCGCAAGTGCCCCGCGCGCAGCCGCTACGCCTACCACAAAAGCAGCACCGTCGGCAGCGATGAAGAAGAAAACGGAGACAGAGACGGCGACGGCGAGAGTGAAACCGGCAGCAGCCAATGGAAATCAACGTTCTGTTGCAGCCGGTACCGTGGCTCAAATGGTCGGAAAGCGTGCATCCTCAACGATAATAGAGACGTCGCTGCTGGGGTCGGGCGACAGCAAGGCAGCCTCCACATTATCAACAATAGCTTCGAAGACGACGAAGGTACTGCAGCAGGAGCCGGGAACACAGGCGTCCCAGAAAATCTCAGGCGCGACAGTGTCGAAAACATCGGCAGCTACACGCGACGACGGCGTTTCAAAATCGGACGGTGTCCCAGCACCCATTGGTTCCGGTTTAAGTCCACGGCTCGAGATGCGATTGGCACTCAACCACGACATTCTCGGCGACGAAGACTTGATTTGCTACGAGCCTGGTCCAGATCTAACAACAATACTGGGGTAATTAGCACTCCCTTCGCTATTTAATCTTCAACCTTAGTATAATAATTTTTACAGGCACGACCTCTCCACATTTCAACGACTGACGGGTCGCGATTTATTGAATCGTTCAGCAACGAATCGCGTTCAACCAAAAGAGGCTGTCATATCATTCTCTCAACAGCGAAACTCGAAAATGGACACACCGACGGTCAATCGGCGTCCACGTCCGGGTTACGCCAACACCAGCAGTTCCCTACCAATCGGCTTAGGTGGTGGCGCACGTGTCGGCGGCGCTCCACAACCCCTGCAACCAAATCGAAATACATGGAGCAATTCTGTATCTGCGGTTCCGAGCAACGACGTCTACGCAAGAGGCGACGGAAACAGCAAAAGTTACAATTACAACAGCGACGAGAGCAAATTAAGCGATCTCGAAATTTTAGCGAGACGCGAGAAGACATCCTGCATGTCTCAATTGAGGAGTGGCTCACGAGCCAAGACGAAGACGATGGCGACACCAACCACAACCACAATGACAATGGAAGCAATGGCTGCAACGATGAGCAGGGATTCATCGACCAGTCCTCAAGCGACGAGGGCGAAGAGTACTACTTCGATGGCCGTGGAGACTGAGAGCGGTATCAAGCGAGTACGAAAGATCGGACGTGATGAGACTGCGCTAATTGAGACGGGCAAAGGATCCCGACTGTGAGTGGAAAATCAAGAAATAATACAAAGAATCCTATTCATATAGTGACTTATGTAAGACTTATGTACCTGTATTTTATTATAGAATTAACTTCATCAAGCGGCGCAACTCTGAAAGTCCAATCTCTCCGAACTGTTCTCAGAGCTCACTTAGTGAATCCAACGCTAGTGGAACACCAGTCCACCGGCTAGCGGCACAGATGTCACCGCGAAAAGATAATGTGAGCAAAGTCAAATGTAGGCTCCGACTTCTTCTACAACTTTACTGCATTTGCTTTTCTTTGCAGGATAAACCCTCGCTTAATCGTCGACTGTGGAAACACATCACCAAACGACGGCGCGCCAACTCAGTCTCAGAGGTAACCGCCAGCTAATTTTGCACACGCATGCGGCCAGCGACACCCATACGCATGTCCACGAACTGTTCCCCGAACCTTCTTATCTGTCTGACTCCAATAAAGTTCGTGCAAATCTCGCAAGGGTTAGTTAGAATTCTCCAAATCGACGGCAAATGAATGTAACGAAAAAATGGAGCAGTAAACTATGGGCATATTTTTTTAGAATATAAGCGTAATTATTGTTGTAATTATGTAGGAAATGCTGCAGTTCCGGTAGAACTGGTATAAGACTATCAAAGCGGCGGATTAGTGGTCAGGGCTAAACGGCTTTTAGTAGAACAAAAAATTGTTCGTAAAATATGTAGTGGAATTTGTAGAGTTAACGAATTTTGGTAGTAGTGAAAAAATGAAAGTGAAACCGGCGGAAAGCCAACAGGACACTTGCTAGCGGTCTTTGTTAAATCGTATGGTGTTATAGTAGATGTGTTGAGAGATCAGCTCCGCTTGTTGGCAAATTTTGGTTGGTTTTTGATAGTGTAAAATAAAAACTCGACTAACCCGAAGATGTTATGCATTAAAGCTTTACGTGCAATATGTAGATAAGTGAGCGATGAGAAAATTTAAAAATCGAAATATTATAATAAAAAATAACGGCACGGTATGTTTTTTCGGCGCTCGCAACAAAAAACTTTAAAGGTATGAGTGCGTAATTGTAGTTGTTGTGAATGTGGTTTTTACTTGATTTTAAATGAAGTAATCGATTCGTCTAAATAATTATTAAAAATATGCGAAATGTTAGTGCAACTTTGTCCAATTAACTGCAAATCGGTCCATTTATTTGCGCAGCTAGTGCAGTGATAACACGCTTGTCCATAATTTACTTATATCGCATTATTTACTTCACAAAAAGACTCAGCAACTTCCTGCCACTGACGAATGTAATGATGAACAAAGTGAAAAAAAAAGAAAAACAAATATTTTTATTACTAAGCAGCATTTAATTTTAACTCACGGAACATTTTATATAGTTTATGCGGCTTATTTACTTATTTCTAGACTAAGAAATCATAGAAAAAATCTCATTGGAAAATTATTAAGCTTCACAGTTGTGAAGGCTGAAAAATTAAACAACCTCACGTAAATTGTTTCAAATTTCCAAATCTTTAAATATTAAAAACCAAATATCGCAAAAATTAGTTGAAGGTTCCATTAGCAAAGGGTATAATAAGTTAGAAAAACGTTTTTGTTCGTTATTGCATACCACTTCTGGTGACCCAGGCGACCTAAGAGAACCGTTGCACAATAACTTGCTACCCTAACGAGGTCAAGAGGCACAGTCTCTATGTAGCATACTATTACTCATGTCCACTGCTATAGACGTATGTATATGGCCATACATTTTTTATAACATCAATTCACGTGTAATATGCGATATTTGATCCCAATTACGAGTAAAACTTATAACTTCATTATAAATTAAGAAAATAAAACTACATTCTTATGCGAATATATTAAATGAAGAAATAATAATTTAAATCAAATTTAAGCTTTAATGAAAAAATCAATAAAATATTGTATTTAAACATTTAAAATTCACTAGGTATTTTAATACATAACTGCATTACTATTGATTTTATTCAAATTTTATTGTATTTGAAAAAAATAATTAAACAGTTATATCGAAAAGGTCCATGAATAAAAAATTAAATACTTAGATTTAGTGGCAGTGCAACTGTCGATTATTGAAAAACGTCTATAGACTCTTAAGAGTACTAACATAAATATAATATTTAAAAAGAAAATCACATTGCTACAATCACAAATAAGCAATTTTGTTTTCATTAAGCACTTCACGAAATATTTCAAGGCAATTTCGCAGCGTCGAAACAGGTGCGTAAAATTCAAAATTGGTGAAATATTAAATTTCTTTAGATATTCCAAGTTAACTCAAGAGTGTGGGCTAGAAAGATTCAAACATTTTTACTAATAAAAATTATACTTTATTATGTATTAATCTTTATTTCATATATATACTTATATATTTAATAACGGTATAAACAAAAACAAACAAAATAAAATGAAGAAAAGTTTAATAATATTCAAATGCCATGAGCGGAAAACGAAGTTTTTATTTACATTAATAAAAGTATTTTTCATTTAACCCCTTTTCTCTCTCTCTCTCTCTCTCTATAACAACTCTCGCTCAGCCAGCTTTAAACGAGCGCGCGAATAACTCTCAAATGAAGCAATAAACAAGTTCTTCGGCTAAGTTGTGAACCAGGCTACGAAAATGGAAACGCCAAATAAAAACAGCATTCGGAATCGTGCAACAGAAAACAGCATTGGAATAAAATATTTCTGTGTGCAACACATACACGCTCACACACGATTATGCAAGTGAGAGATTTCGACACCGTGGAGATATCAATGAATTTAACGGCAAGGTCGCGTTTGCGAAAAAATTCTTGTAGGGCCAGTTTTACCGCATCAGAAATGAAAACAAACAAAATAAGTGAAGAGTATAAAATGAAAAACAAAACAACTGCGAAAAAATATAACTGAGATCAACAATGGCGTATCGTGGAAGTGTAATATAAAATGGATTTATCATATCTAAGAGGCAATTTTAATCTGCGTAAGATGTCGGTGGGCGTACCTAAGTGCGTTTTAACATAAATATCATTCTGTTGGCTCGGGCTTAACCTCAGACTAAATGTTAGAAAATTTGTGTCTCATGGCGGTCGCTCTTGAGAGATAGGCCAAAGAAAACCGCCGAGCGCATTTATGCGTTTTCATAATAACCGTCTGCCATACATACTTAGCATAAAAGTAAGCCAAATGATATACAAACATTTCTATGCCGCAATATATAGGGCATAGATGTACACAATCACATATTGTATTGGAGAAACCATCTCATATCATTCATTAATTGTGGTAGTTGAGCGCATAAATTAAATTGAGATACAAGTAAAAGTTAAACTTACCGGATGGTGCGCCTGCGTCGTACTTGCACAACGTCGTGGTCGGCACAAGAGGACGCAGGTAAGGAGAAGTGTGTAATCAATGTATATGCAGGCAGTAAAAAATTATATCTAAATACGCTTCACAAAATTCTGCTGGTTGCGTAAGGTAATGTGCAAAGGTTTACTAGGTATGCGCTCCTGAACTGATTCATCATGAATCCGAATCTCATGTTTTAGGCTTCAAACGTTAGATGACCCACCCTGTGCATAATGCATGTAGATATATTATAATGTAAAAAGAAATATATGTGCGTATATATATAAATACACTCAAACAAAAATTCCATCTACAAATAGGAGATGAAAAGGCACTTACATCACGAAATGCAATTTTATTTCACTTCCGCATGTTAAAGCTTCGTCAACGTGCATCCTTTGGTAGGGCGCCCATAGCATGTGTTAATATTTTCACCTCTTAACACTTCCGTCTGTCAACAACCGTAACCCCAATAAGCCGCTTATCATGATGCAAAGAATAATGAGATGGCGCCTATCGTGGTCCCGTTACTTTGCGCTCCGCGAATTTGACAACTAGTTGCGTGATTTTAGCTCCAGTATGGCCAGATTACCATTTTCGTAACTTAATTTAGCATTTTTTTTTGTTATTTTATTATTTTTGGTCTCGGAGTTTTAGTTCTTTCTTCATGACATTTTTCTAGCTGTTCTAATGAAAATGTCGTGTTTATAATTTTGTAAAATATACATTTTTTAATAATTATTTAAATAATTCACTCAGTTTTATTTAGATTTACTTTTTTTAACATCTGGTGGCATTGCCCGAGATTGCCGGTGTTGTTGGTGTTCTTCTGCTTTCGGCAGTCAAATCTCTCTCTCGCTACTGCAGAGTTGCCTAGCTTTGGATATAAAAACGCACTAAATGCCCATATAAAGAAAATAAAACACGAAATTTTTATTGAATTACTTAAAGAACTTTGTATGCGTGACAAATTGTCTGTAGAATGTGCGTTTTTTTCAAATAAATGTGTTATGCTTATGTACAATTTAATTAATGAGTTTTTTTGTTAAGCGAGACTCTTTTGTTAAGGGAACGACTTTTTTGCTATATTTGAAGTTATGTAACTAGATAAGGTTCTCTTTTAGTAAAAATGTCAGTATGGTTTCTTTAGTATTTTCTGCTATTTTGTTGTTTATTTTTACAATGAATATAACTCTTAATGTCCTATGTCTCACTAAGGATTGATGACCGGAAGAAACGATTACACCTCTATGGTTTTAATTCGCATTCAATAAATTCAAAGGCTTTTTAAAATGTGTAAAAAGGTTTTCAATCTTAAGAAGAGTTGAGAGAGGGGCATTTAATATTTTTGCATAGCCTTAAATAGAGCCAAAAATTAAATTTGCACTTTTAAATTATCAAATTTTATAAGAGTAAAAAAATTTTCATTAGCACTAAAATCTTCTCAGGCCTTTTTCAAACTTCTTTTGTATAATAATATAGTTTTTTTTAACCTAAAGTTTCGGTAGCTTTAAATTAAAAACAAAAAGAAACAAACACCAAACTTAAAAATTGTCGCAATTTCGGTATAAAAAAGTACTAAATTTATTGCGAAGAGCAAATAGTTGGCAATACTACACAACTCATCAAACGTGACGTCACGTACGCTCTGATGGGCGCAATCTTCTTTCTATCATTCTTGGCCGCTTATCATTCCAGTCATAAGAAAGATAAAGAGAGAGTCAAAAGAGTGTGGAAAAGGGTGGAGAAAGAGATTGGCAATCATTTTCAATCTCCGAGCGCAGTTGAGCGTGATCAGTGAACAGCTGTTTACCAAAGGAACACAAACAACGGCGCATTCGCGTAATAAACACAACTCACTCGCTACTTCCAGCCAAAAGCTCGCCAACTACTAAAAACTCCCAAAAGCACCGCTCATGTCATATGATCAACACGGCATTCGCTGCACCAAGTCGTAGTTGAATTTTCAAAGCGGCTTTCAGTTTTGAAACTAGTGTCACGTTGTGTGGTTGGGGAGATTTGTGTTGTTGTGCATTGACGGCTTTTTTTCTCACGGTGTTTATTTTTCGTTAAACGACAGCAGTGATGGTAATCCGAACTAATAAAATTTACGCTATTGCAACGCGTTCGATTGTGTGTGGCAAATGGGGTGGTTTTATTGAATTAAATTTGTATTTCAAAATGTGGCCCAATAAAAAGTTGTAAAAACCATTAAAATTTGTGCAACTGTCGTTGGCAGTGAAGTAATAAGCTGCTAGATTTTTAATTTTTTATAACTTTTCTAATTACGAAATGAACAGCAAAAAAGATTTTTCAATAAACAACAAAATAGTCAAAAATATCACTTTTGGTTTAAACCTTGAAGTTACAGTCGAAATTAAAAAACTAAAAAATAATAAAAAATAAATGGCTTTTCACGTTAAATGTGCGACGAAATGCAAACTTATAGTGAAACAGTTATAAACGAAATGGAATTTGGACAAAAGAATCGCAAATATTACTGAATGCAAGCGACACAACTGCAACAAAATACTTTGATGCTGTAGTATGTGAAAGAGTGTCACGGGCGTTGCTGATGGTCTTGTACACGTAATTTGTGCGATTATGCGTTACCTTTTGGCCTATTTATTTGTATTGTAACAACAGGGAAAGGTGACAGTAATAAATCCAAGTAAATAAGAAAAATACTGCAAAAGTGCAAGTAGGTAGCAGTGTGTAGGTTTGCTTTGTTGTTGTTTTGTGTTGTTAAAAGCAAAAAGTTTGTAATAGCATATATTCCAGCAATACGGACAAAAAAATATAAAAAATAAAAGTAAAAACTAACAGCAGGAATATTTATAACTCGGCTACTTTATTTCATAATTTAGTGTCTAACGCGAACACCCGCTAAACGTTAAACCAGTTTACTTATAAACAACAACTCATTTAATTATTTTTTCAGTTTTAGCTTTTTGTTTTGGTTATTAAAAATTAAAAAACGTTTACTGAAAATGCAATTATTTTTAACGCAGACATTGTGCATTCATAATCGTAATAAAAAAATGTATTTTAATTCACAGATTATCTTTGAAGTTGCGACCACTTAAATTCACACAATAGCGACAGTGCATATGAAAAGCGTATTTTACAAATTTTCGAAAACAAAAAATTAATATATCAGAAATAATCGAAAAAAGTCGGCACGCAGTGCGAATAAAATCAAAAAACACAAAAATCCAAAAACGAGGAAATCACTTTGTAGTGTCTCCAACCACAAAGTTATTTAATCATTTACAGAATCGAACAAACCAGCAACAGACTGTCGTCGTTCTGTCACTCAGCGAATCGTTCAGTTTTGTGCGTAAAATTGCAATTGGATACTATTCGTTTTGTCATGTGATCTTTTTGCTTATTTTCTTTGCATCATATTATTATAAATCAGTACGAGTACAGGCTTACATACATAAGTGCATTTATATGTATGCATACGTAAATGACGACGACAGCCACAGCGACATTCGCATCATATTACCAGCTGAGTAGATCTACAGTCAGCCGCATGCCAATGCAATTAAACACATCTGATTGTGGCTAAGGCAGCAAGAGACAAATTTTAGAAGAGGCAGCAACTAACAAAGAGTTATGTCACCAATATATAAATTTTGACCTGTTGTCTTACAGCCATCATTTAGCGTCAGACTTGGGAGCTGTTTTTAATATGGTGAGTATTTTTGATCAGTTCGGTAGTTGCTCCTGCACGGCGCACCAAAGTCTATAACATAACAACGTGTCTTTCTTGTTATTTAGTGCCCCCAAAAAAACCGTTTGTTGTTGTTGTCTACAGTTGGCACACATAGGATTTTCATAGGATTTACATAGGATTGTTTAATAAAAAGAGGTTGTCTGTAAAGTCGGTTTACTGACGATAGTTTAACGTGACAACGTCATAAGAAAATACTGATGTAATGGTTGCAATTTTCAAAACAAAATTTTAATTTTATTTGTTTGATAGATATTTCGTATGGATATAGAGAAGGAGGTAAATGGAATCGGAATGGAATTGATCAAGTTACATTTACACAAACGTGAAAAATGACGAAACATTTATCAAATTCGTGAAAGATATGCTCAATTTCGATTGTGCATCAGACGTTAATAAGTCAACAACACTAAGAGGCAACAAAATCGATTTGCCTTTTTCAAGACACATTACACTGGAAATACCCCCTTTCATTTCCTTCTTTTCCTATCATCGTCCTATTCTCAACAGAGAAATTGTTCATTACCATGCACACAGGAAGAAGGCATATGCAAATACAAATATGTAAATTTGAATTCATATGCACATATACATACATATATATGCTCACTCAAGTAGGAGAGAGTCAGATGTCGAACGTTGCCGAACGCGGAGGCCGATTGTGCGTCTTTGTCGTACGCTCCGAGCTCTCGCTTGCAGTTCAAGCATTAGCTTACATTTGCTTCCGTACAGAATAGATTCGTACATTTGATATGTCCATATGATTTGTATGCATCTTTACATATAGATTTGTTCTTTTTGTTTGCAAATTGCGCGAAATTGTATATATGCATGTTTATATGTATTGGCATAGGACACATATATATTAGACTATGAAAATTGCACCAAAGTGTATGTATGTATGCATGTTTCTATACATATATTAGTATACAATATAATTTATAAGGTATGTGGTAAATATTACCATACATTTTTTCCTTCATATATAATAATAAATTAATAATAAAGACATTAAAACAACAGGCATTATTAACAACTAGTCGTCACTAATTATAAATTCGGTAAGGATGATGATAATACACTAGGTTTTATTTTAAATTCTTCAAGTAAATCAAATTAATAACAATCAATAAGAAGGCATATGCAAATACAAATATGTAAATGTATATATATTACATATGCGCATATATATGCATATATATGCTTATTCAAGTAGGAGAAAGCCAGATGTCGAACGTTGCCGAATGCGGGGGCCGATTGTGCTCTTTGTCGTTCGTTTCGCTTGCAGTTCAAGCAAGGTAACGACCAATGAGCAAGTTAACGACGATTGAGCAAGATAACGACACATTTTTTCGTGCGTGCAGCCGGCTAAATCGAATTATAAGACGTTATCACGTCAAAAGGATTTATTTGTTTTATTCCATTCCAGTATCCTCTTGCTCTTGTAGGAAAGCCCTATGTAAATTTTCACATACATTTACGTTACGCCGTAGCCGAATGATGCGTGACTACCATTCGGTAGTACGTAGGTTCGATTCTCCGTGCATGAACATCAAATAATAGAAGAAGTTTTTGCTATAAGCAGTCGCCCCACGGCAGGCAATGGCAAGCCTCCGAGTGTATGTATTTCTGTCATGAAAATGCTCCTCATAAAAAACCATTTGCCGTTCGGAGTCGGCTTAAAACTGTAGGTCCCTCCATTTGTGGAACAACATTAAGACGCACACCACAAATTGGAGGAGGAGCTCAGCCAAACACCTAACAGAAATGTTCGCGCCAATTATTTATTTTTAGAAGAAAATTACATATTTGTTTTTGTAAAAAGTGTCTCGTTTTCGTACACTATTGGAATTTGGCAGTCCTTTGCGCAATTCCCTATCGCATAACACAACTTTTCAGCACAACAGCAGCAATGCAAACGACAGCTTAATGTCAGTGTTGCTAAAATGCAGAACTATCCAACAAGACACTGAACCAACCGTTGTGTACTTATTTCCACAATTTAAATTAAGCATTACTAATTTTGCACTAAATCAAAGCAGCAGCGTAAGCAAAAGCAGTCTCGCCCAGTAGAAAAGACTATACAAATAACAAATGTGGCTATTCTGTAGCAGCGACAGCAGCAAATCACACGGAACTCAGACAGCAATCCATAATTACAAGCCAGCTGGGGACTGAGAGGAGGTGTAACTATTGGATCGTTGGTAGTTGGGTAGCGTGCCAGTAGCAAATTTTCCAAATTGCAGATGCATTTAAACGCCCCAAACCCCCACTTATGCCCACAAATAGCAGCTCCCGCTTGTTGTAGGATTTCGCGCAGCTGCCATTTGCTTTTCCACATGCGCTATTTGCTATTTTTCGTCTGACAACTGACAACTGGTAACTCTAATTCGCATTATTATGTGAATTTTATGTCACACGTGACAATCAGTCACTCAGCCCGACAGCCAGAGGCAGTCAACACAAAGGCACACATGCCTGTGCATATATACATAAGTGTTGTACAAATACATATAAACGTGCATTGTGCGCGATTGTGATACTTGCAAAGACGCTCAGCTCGTTTGATTCTCATTTGATTTGCTGGTGACCTGATACTGTCGACGAGCACTACCTAGGCCTTAGCAGCTACGACAACTGCGCAATTTCCCTTTGTTGTTTGCAGGCATAAGTTGCCCCATTTTGTATATTCCACTGTCGCATGAACGTAAATGGTTGTATTTGTTTCGCAAGCGATCAACCGCCATTTGTGTCGCAATATACACTTCTATTCGCACGATATGCTCAGAATAGTTTTCGAAGCTGCATGTTGTGTATGAAGAATAGCAAAGGCGCAACAGCTGCGCGCAGTGGTTTCACAAGCTAAGCAGGATGTTTCTGGGGATTCTTTCGCTTTTGTAATTTGAATTATGCTTTTTTATATCGTTTTTCTCTCGACTGGTTTTTAAGGCCGTGCGTAAAGCACAAAATCGTATAACTGCGCATGCCCGCATAGTTTTTTCTCAGTTTCCAAACACGCAGCACAAGAAACGTAGGAGAAGAAACATTCAAGAAAAACATACATTTTTTTTATCCCCTTGTCATAGGGCCTGGGTTTGGGTACACTGTGGAATTTTTCATACATTTGTCACTTTAAGCCGCGAACAATGAATTTAAGCTCCATACACCCCACACCCTTTGGCCTCAAGAGAGCACTTTATTCTGACTGGAATCGCTAAACATTTTTGTCTGTCACATAAACTGGAAAAGCACTCCAAATATGCACAGTTTTGTATTTATCACCGATAAATAACGTGAAAAGGCAGCAGCAGCAGCAACGAACTTGCAGTGGTGTTGGGGGCGCGGTTGCCATTGTTGCAGCGCGCCTATCGAATACAATGTTTATTTGTATGTGGGTCGCCACTTGAACCTGCTAGCCGCTCTCGTTCAGCGCACTGACCACGGCCCCGGCCTCAGCGGTGGCTTCGTTCACCGGACCTGATACCGCGGTTACTGCACGTTGCAGAGACATACGATACGACCAACTGCTGCAGTTTAAAGGCTAAATAACAATAAAGCAAGCAGAAAATGCAAAAAAATACTACCAAATAAAATAGAAATAAGTTAGTTGCGCATTTGCAAGTGAAACGCGGCGACCAAGCGAAGTAATGCATTTTTTGATTGCTTTTAGGTTTTCTTTTTTAGTAGCCTAGCAAATGGCTGCTGTAAATTTAAATTGGTACCTCTGTTTTGTTGTTGGGTCAGTTGCCTTGAAAAATGCTGGTTGCGCCGTGTTTTTATTATTATTACTATGGTTGCCGTTATAACGCTATAAATATATGTAGATGTGTGCAGGTTTGCAATTTCAATGTGGAATTTCTGCTTTTTTGCATTTTCAATTCATCCAATTCTGCAAATTTTTCCAACACAGCAGCCACCTCTATAAACACAATCGCAACATATTTACCGCTTCATTCTGAAATCAATGAGCCAGCAACTTTAGAGACTTAATAAACACACAACCACACACACACATGGGTAGGTATGTAAATTTATATATTCAAAAGAACGTTTGACCAAATGAACAAATAAACGAATGGCTGCCAGAGCAAACCAAATGAAAAAGTCTGCAGCCAGTCGCCACACTGCCAAGTTGTTATGTCGTCGGCATAACATTGTTTTTCTACAGTTCATACTTTTTAGCCCAGCGTTTAGGATTCAGCGTCCAGCTGGCTGGTTAGTTAACTGGCCGTTCGAGTGTTCCTGTCGCCACGACCGCCGCTGTTGGCACTGGAGCAGCGGTATTTTGCTTAAGCGTAACCATTAAGCGTTAATTGATTTGAAGTGCCTTAGCGCGAATTTCTTATTCTTTTTTGCTATATAAAACAAATGCAAAAACTAGATACAGCTGCACAAACGCTGCGACAGCTTTAATGTGATTTCTGCAGTTTCTTAAGCGGCTGCTTGGCGACGGCGTCTCTCTGCTTGCCCACTTCGGCGCGCGCATTCCCCAGCATCAACACAATAGCGAAATCGGCGAATAGGTAATTGCCAATTGGCGGTTAAAAGCATTTTCGATGATGTTTTCAGCACCTAAGGCAAATACGCGAAAAGATTATAGTAATTGAAGTAGCTAAAGAACTCGATAACTGTGGCAAATAATTTATGATGAAAATCAGTTCCCATGATTAAAATTGTTTGTAATAAAAACCAAATAGCAAAATTATATAAAGACTTAAAAGAAATAAAAAACAAACAAAATTGTTTTGTAAAGTCTCAATAAATTTATAATATAATATAATATAATTTATAATAATAGCAGTCGTCCCTTGGCAGGCAATCGCTAATCTATGGCTATATTTTTTGCGGAAAAGCTCCTTCTAAAACCATCTGCAACTCGGAGGCGGCATAAAATTGTAAGATTCTCCATTTGTGGAAAATCTCAAGACGCACATCCCAAATCGGAGGGGAAGATCGGCCAAATATCCAAGCAAAGGGTATACGATTAGCTACAGACTTACAGACACATTTTGTGAAATAAATGGCAAAATTGGTAAAAGAACAGCTGTTTGTCGCTTGAAGTAGGAGATAGCGAATTCTACGCATCTAATTCATTATTTTGCAATTTATATTTATTATACATAGTATTTATTAAGACATTGAGAAATTGACCCCAAGATTTAAAAACTTTCTGTTAGGTCTAAGTTTACCGCTCATAAATCAGTTATTTCCGAATAGTGTTTCTCTCTCTTCGGATATTCATTTCAAGTCAGTTGGTTTAATTGGCTACACTAGCACTTGCTACCAATTTTTGAAAGTAATGGCATATAATCGAGGTACTTAATCTACCACCTACCCATGTTCAGCAGTAAAACTCACCCACCAGGTTTTGTAAAAATGACTTTGGACTATCAACGCCTTGGAACTTTTAACATTTTACAGTATTCTAGAAAAAGTAGGACTTTGAAGTGAATTCCACTACAGAAGGACTGGCCTAGCAATAATAATGAAAATGTTGGTTTTTAATTTTTACCTTGATGTCGCTTTTTTGGACACAAATTTCCCCTTGTAGCCCCCAATGTAGTGGTGCCACTTCGTTTCTCTAATAAAGCATGAAATATTGTAAATGTCTGCCAGACATCAAATGAAGTAAGAGTTTAGACAGCAATATCGTATTTTGACAAAAGCGTGACAGTGGCGGAAAAAGTGTTCAGCACTCTCAATTCACCCTCGTTTCTACAGGTGCGCACGAAGTCCTTACAGGGAGTCCATATTCACTTCGCATGTGCGCCCAATGTCGCTGTCTAACGGAAATTCGGTTAAGTGGATCCTAGATCTCTTTCCATCTTCCCTAGGCAAGATCTATCCGGTTACCTCCCAAGTGGGTTCCGTGATCCATCTATTTTAGATTTCCTATGGATAAATTAATTTTGTAAGAATTAAATTCATTTATTTTCGTGTACAGTTTCATTCAAAAATTTTAAGCAAAATGCTATTAAATACGAAATTTTAGAAGACCACGGCTTGGTACACTGGTCGTCATCTCACAACAGTCTATAGTGTATAAAAATTTTCATTTATTAAAAAATAGCCACCTGGGTGCGACTAAAATTACCAAAACATGTTGGTTATGTGAACCCGCTTTAGTTTCAGAGCTTACACATTTCAAAGGCGCATTCCTCAAATATTTCTCAACACTTGCATCAACTAAGAAAGAAAATATTTAGCACGCGCCGGAAATTACCCGAAAAAATTTGATCGAAGAAAAAATTTTAAAAGTAAAATAAAATCGTTAATTATTTTAAAGCAAAATTTCATTATTTAAGCACTAATTCGCGCAACGCTCTAGTCAGTCAATTTGCGCTTAAGCGCGGCAACAACGTGTTTTTGTAATTTTGTTGTTGCTTGGCTGGATGGATACTAATGCTAGCAGCAGGTCAACAGCAAGCTTTTATTATTTTATTGTGTACGTATTGTTGCCTTGTGGCATGCAGGTGTGTCCAGCAAGTGAGCGACCATAGCAACAATTGAAATAACAACAAATCAAACTGTCACATAACAAAATACTTGGCACCCAAATATTGGCAAAATGCAAGTGAAATTTTTACAAAATTACAATAATATATAAATGAAAAAAAAAAAGTTAAATAGCAAATTGAAATACCTCAGGCACTAGAAAATTTAATTACAATAAAACAAAAGTAACGGCAGCCGCCGTAGCCGAATGGGTTGGTGCGTGATTACCATTCGGAATTCACAGAGAGGTCGTTGGTTCGAATCTCGGTGAAAGCAAAATTAATAAAAACATTTTTCTAATAGCGGTCGCCCCTCGGCAGGCAATGGCAAACCTCCGAGTGTATTTCTGCCATGAAAAAGCTCCTCATAAAAATATCTGCCGTTCGGAGTCGGCTTGAAACTGTAGGTCCCTCCATTTGTGGAACAACATCAAGACGCACACCACAAATAGGAGGAGGAGCTCTCGGCCAAACACCCAAAAAGGGTGTACGCGCCAATTATTTATTTTTATTTTTTTTAACAGAAATTTCATGCTGAGCTATGCAAGCCAAAAATATGTTCAATTATTTACGCCTCGAAGCGATAAATTATTTTAAGTTCGACAGTAGCAAAACATTTTATTTCTATATCAAGTATGCGTTAATAAAAAATTCCGAGGCCCTTACAAAACTTTAAATGTTTGGATGGTTAAAAAAAAAAACATGGCAAAAGCCATAATTCATCATTTACTTTGTGTTGTTTTCTTGTGCAAAGCTTCTGATTTACTTTTTTATCATTGAATCGCTACTAATCCTCTCATTCAATCATTCACACACTCAGTCTGTGAACCACTCATCCGGTCAATTCATCATTACAGCAAGCCTTCATGCAGTCATTCCCAGTTTATGACTAAAATCAAACACTTTACGGATGCTCTGAGGCCACAGCTGAGACGCTCGAGAGCCTCTTAACCCAAATAGCAAAAAAACAAAAAAAAAACCTCTAATTGACGTGATTCAATACAATCGCAAAAAAGTGTACCTTTATACTCACCATACTCGAACTCTTGCACTCATATTGATGTTGGTGTACTTGCTTATACATACACGAGCAAAGTTAAACCAGAGTACAATAATACTTAAGCTACTTCGGGCGCCCAAAAGGTCGTGCACAAAAATAACAATAATAACCGCATTAACAAATCTAGTATTGTTTCTGTTACAGCAACAAATACTATTACAACAACAGCTAAGCATGTGGCACTCAATCGCTCTTTTATTGCTACTTTTTATGTTCGATTAAATTATACTTGGCTGAAGATTCTTGATCGCCACAAATTTGACACATTTTCGCGAGTAGTAGATTGCTGTCTGACAGCTCTGCGCTATGTTGTTGCAGCTTTTTGATTTGCTCTTAGTGCGATATTCCGAAAAAATTTAACTTTGAATTTTTGTACTGGACGAGCTGCGGCTCCGCCTCGGCCAAGTGGCTCTACCTGTCAGGGCCTCGTCGGGTGTTGAAAGCTTTTTTATTGTTATTTATTTATTTATATAATAACATACTTCTTTTTTGCTTATTTATGCTTGCTGCGTTGCAACGAGGTGTGGTGAACGTTGTGAAATCCGCTGATAGAAGCACAAAATTAATTAAGCAAATGAAAAATTAAAAAAGCTCGATTTTTATGCGCTCGCTGACCTACTGATTTCTCGGTTCAGTGCGGACAGTGTGCTGTTGTCGTTGTTGTTGTGGTAGCTAGCTAAGTGTTTATTGCCACTGTACGGAAACAGGCATTCATTGTAAATTGTGTTTGCATTCTTGGCCTTTTCCACACGGCCCCTTTCCGCCACTACAACTCCTACCGTCGCAAGCGTAATTTTTCGGTAAGTACCTCAATACCTGTTTTTTCACCTCGAAGCATTACTGTTTTTGTTATTAATACATATTTTGGATTTTGAGCAACCGGTTATTTTTTGTTTTTGTTATGTGATTACTAATTCTTCCTCGAATGTAATGGCTGCAATTAGTTTCAGTAAAAGTGGATCATAGCTGGCGCAGCCAGTCGAACCACGCCAATCGACTCAACGTTCGAAGTGCGAATGGATACAAGGGCGAGACAGAGCGGGGGATAATCGACTACGGTGGCTGAGCTCAAGGTATCGGAAAGTGCATGAAACTTAGCACTCGAGTTGATAATGAAGCACTTGACTTGATTGAGCCCCAAGCGATGAAGACCAATAGAAATTGCACAGCTGGCAGCCAGCGGAGTGCATTAGTGACTTGCATTAAGGTACGCAGCAGTGTGTGGTGCAAGAAGCACCTCCATACCTATAACCGCAACGGGTTTATAAAGCACCAGTTCCATCAGGGAGCTTGCAATCACATGTTGTGTAGGCAGTATAGTACGGCGCCCCTAGTAATTTCAAGGATACGAAATCTATTGAACTCCCACTCGCTAGAAGCGAACCCAGTGCACTCGGAACATTAAAAATGAATGAACTCGCTTGGAGAACAACACGTTTCTTCAAAATAAATACGAAACACAAAAACAATGGCAATCATTACAACAACTACAACAACCACTATGTCTTCGCACATTTAATAAGCTTCGCGGTGTTAGTATTAAGTGGAAGAAATGCAAGAATGGCAGAAGGAAGTAACAAAAGCAACAGTAATAAAGAAAGCAAACGAAAAAAAGAATAATAAAAGAACTACTGTATTTAATTACAGTATTAACAAGCAAGCATATCAACAAAAATAGCAATTACACAAATAAAGCCAAAGGAAGCACAGCAAACGGTAATACAAACAACTACACGGAAAGCAAATGGCACAAGTCCAACTCCAATGGGTTCCACTAACATCACCACCGCAGCAGCACAGCAGCAAAAACAACAAAGTTGGTCTGAACTTTGACGGCCTCAGGTGTAATTTTGGTATCTGCAATCTACTCTCAACCAACAATGTATCGCCGAGATGCAGCTTGCGAACATTCACTACGCGTGCTTAAGTATGCCTATGTGCAATGGTATGTGCAATCGTAAAACAACAGTTTCAGTTTCATGCGCGCGCATCCAAACAATTGGTATCCAAATGAAGCATTGGCACTGCATACCCACCAGTCCATACTTGGCAGACTGCGAATGCACGTGCACGCAGGCAAAGATGTTCTAACAACATTTGGTAGATCGCCTGCCACCTCCATGCACTTGTACGCCGAGTGGAAATTAGCCAGCTGCTGACATACGAGCGCACATCAACTGCCCAACTACGACAGACTCGCCACAAAGTCGCTGCTCCACTCTACCGTTACTTATCAAAAATTTTCTATGATTCCCTCTCTCAACCTTCCGACCCAACAGCATGTGAAGAAATTTCCGGCAGTAATTTATGGACTATGACACAAGTTTTAGTTTTAAATTCTGAGCTGTTGACTGCCTCTGAGGTTTCTCGGTTTTAGTGGATTATTTATTTGTTTTTTTTTTTTTGTTGCAAAGTGTTGCTCTTGTTGTTGTAACAATACTAACGGAAATCTGAGGTAATTTTTATAGCTCACGTTGCGCAAGCTTCTGAGGCAGTTAGTCAAGTAGTTAACGACAGGTGAGACAGTGTAGTAGTGAGCAACAACAGTTAATAATACCAAAAACATTTTTTAAATCTTAAATAGATGCATATGTACGCATGCGCTTGTATGTGCACATATATTCACACGAAAAATAAAATATTTTACAAAACTAAAGTACAAGCAAATGCAACGACAAAATCTCCACCAGCAAATTTCCTAAATTTGGCTAATAACGAAGATTCTTTATAATAATAATAATAATAATAGAAGGTTTGTTTTTCGAAAGTTTTGCAATGACGATGCAACTCACTATAGTTCCTGACCTTTAAGGTGCACAAACTCACTTCATATATGGATTTAGGCATATGTAAATTTACATCCGGGCCAACAGAATATATATTAGTTTAAGCCAGTTTTGAACGCAATGACTTACATGTAAATATAAGGACTAGGATATAAGGAGGAAAATTGTCTAAGGTAATATGCCACTCCTATAGTTAGCCTAACTAATTAAACCTAACTTTGCATTGACAATAAATTCCACGCCCATACTTTCATTAACCGATCTCTGACAACCATTAGAGATAGAATAAGACGCCTGCAAAGGGGAAAAACTCTTGGCGAAAGTAATATGAAAGCATTTCGTTATGTTTAAAAACAAGCTGCCATTTCTACACCAGGAGCGAACTTTAAATTAAAAAAAATAGCGCATGAAATACAACTTTTCAGTTATTAACTCCAAGATAAAGGACGATGGGCCCAAAACACTACTTTTAGAGGCGACACGACAAAATAATGAGCCTAATAATTATTAACGAATGCCCAGGCAAGTTTGTTAACTAGGATTGCATGCGAAACTCCAGCAAAGAGCTTAGGGAGATCTGTATATTGCACATACTGTATTTTTAAAACTGATACGCGATTTTAATTAATTATGAGAAGATAAAAATATTGTTAATTTTGCTAGCCGCTCTGAGTTTCAAAACTAATTATTTATACTAGACTTACATAATAAAATTGATAACTAGTCTTTGAGGTATAGCATAAAAATTATGAAATCGTAGATCTACCACTTTAATCCACAAAAAGGTCTTATCTGTAATACACATTCAATCAGTCAAGGTAGTCGAAAGCTCGGAGATAGATGATCATTTACTTGGATAGCCGAATATTTAACAAAAATATAAGTTCATTAGCTTTTAGCTTAAGAACAGTAAATTAAAATGAAATGCCATTAGCGTCCAAGTTATCACTTCCACATATTCGCAAATTTCTAGACAAAGCAAATTCAAGAAAGAAAAATGTAACCAAAATCAAATATGCAAAAAATTCAAATTAACTTACATTAATTACAATATAAAATTATATTTTTTACGTAATAAAAGCATATAAATTATTACCCCAAAAGTAGTTTTACATCTGTCGAGCCAAAAACTCGCTTGAAGCACAAAATCAACCTGAAATTTTTAACAATCGACGACAGGTTATTATAATTTGGATAATTTTATTTTTTTTATGCGCGTACTGAATCAACGAAATATATATTTCGTTGTGTCAGCCATTGCTTGTGCCTGGTAGACAGTTCGAAAGTGATGAGTTCGAAATATACAGAATGTCAGCCAAACACCTGAAGTTTAAAAATATGCTGGGCCTAAAGCTTTGAAATTGAATGCGTCACACTATTGAATATTAAGTATTCAATAAGAGAAAAGAGAATAACAAATAAGGACGATTTCAGTTCATATCAAACGACTCAAATACTAGAATGGGCCAAAATTTGTCCAGAAATTTGCGGAAAGCAAATAGACTTGAAACCTTATTTGCATATTGATTAGCACCAAATTACTTCAGAAGCATACAACTTTGAAACTGAGATGAATATATTGAAATTAATGACAGATCGGCGAATTGCTGCTGCTGGTGGAACAAAATGCGTGTGCCGTGAAGAAATCCGTTTCCATTAATATCATTTTGCAAAAACAATTTCCGAATTGAAAGAATTTTTTTATAAACAATTCCATCTCAGCAGAGCAAGAATTTAGAATTTTCGAGCATTTTTTTCTTATTTTTAGTAGTTTTGGTGTCGTATTATTAAACCAATTATTTTTAGATTAATCCAAATGCATGCACCATATACATACCTTCCCACCCCTCTAACCGCCTGTTTGCCCAGCAAACACGTAAACGCGGAAACCTTTTATCTCTATTTAAAATACAATTAAAAATATTTTTTTTCTGTTGCTGCTGAAAATGAATTGCGATACGTCAAATTATGTTTTGTATGCTGCTACTTAGGACTTTGCATTATTTGATTGGCGCATTGAGGGCATTCGGTGAATGCCGGAATGTGAGCGCATGCGCCATTCAAAACTCACAAGCACGTGTAAGTGGTACAGTGCGCGTACCTATCTGTGCATGCGTGTGAACGAGGGCAATATGCAGCACTGAACTGCAAACGAACTAATGCCTTCTTGATGGGTTTTCTAAGTATCTTTGCAGTTGGGTGAGAAGTAAAGGCGGCACAGTGCACCAGCAGAAAGAGAAAGGTTTAACATAATATCGAAAAAAATACAACTTCAACAAGCATACCTACATGCACACATCCATACACACACGTTGTATTTATTAGCAGTTTTATAGAGCTACTTTCATGGATTTGGTTCACAATTGGTGCTAATCACTTTTCGGCCGCCTCACTAAAAAGTTATGAGCAATATTAATGGCAAAAATAAATTTTCTATTGTAATACAATCACACATCAGCAAGCGCATGTAACAGTGCATAAAAGAACATAAAATGAAGTGAATACCTTGGGTGAAAGAACGGCTGAAACCATTAAATCCAGCAACCAAACCGGAAAATTACATTAGAAAGCCGATACAAAAATATGCCCACATACATGCACATGTATACATACATACGCGTACATATTTACGTACATTTGTGCTTTTGTATATGCATGCCAACCTGCGATTCTCGGTGATTTTATCGCCAAATTACAAAACTGCGGAATTTATTTATAAGTCATTTCTCAAATTAGTTTCCTTTGAATTATGGTAATGCGGCTTTTAATTTTTGTTATTGTAAATTTCAATTAAATTCAACATAAAGCGACTTCTCTTCTCAAGCGTCGGATGGTTGGCTCATCGTTTCTCTGCCCCTAGCATGAAACTCGACGCTTACAACCACAATGGCAATATTAAAAATACATGGAGCAACAAGAACAATAACCGCAAAAGCAATTGCAGTTAGATTCCGCCTAAGGCCGCCTCGCGTTTGGCTTATCTTAACAACATCAAATTAAGACCTCTGGTCACAATTACTGATTGCAGCAGCCAACACTGTTGATCATCAGCAACAAGAACAACAACGGCAGTGAACAGCAGTAGTTGCTGCAAAAAATTGGCAAGCAACATAGAAACAATCACACACTTATCTATACACATACATACATATCTATATAGACACAAACACACAGTTGGCAAAGCAATGGTACAGCAGAAGAAATAAAGGCTACAATGAAGCTGGTTCTTAAATTGCTGGAGGAATATAGAAGTAGAAGTATGTACATATGCACGTTGGTAATGGAAACAATAGAGAAAAGAGGCGTCTAGGCAGCACGGAATAGTTGTCGTTCCAGTCGACACGGCTGGCGAACGTTGACTACCATCATTTGCAATTACTAAGCGTCATTAATCAGGGCCAAAAGACTTTTAGCTCGAAGTAGAACCAGCGGTGTTAGCAATAGCAAAAACAACTATGGTGAAAGATTGATAAAGAAGTCGACAATGCAAAAGAATTCTACATAAATAATTGCGGCAAGATTGTTGCATAACCACCATCTGCTGCTTTTGCTACTTTGGCACTCAGTGGCGCGCCACAGCAACAAAAGAAGTGCGCTTCCCAACAACCCTCTTACACACTGAGCCAAGCGTCACCGTACATTGCCGTGATGGAATGGCCAGTGGCCAATGGAAGTGGTCTCTTGGCTTGGAGAAGCTCCCCGGTGGACCGACGGACAACCAACAACGGATTCAGCGAATCGGCGAAACAGCAAACTGATTGTTTTCCTATGAGGCACGGTAGCCGAATTTGTGTAATCCAGCAGAAACAAATTTGCAAAGAGTTTGCTTAAGAGCTTAACAATATTGTAAGTTGGAATGATCCCGGGGTGAGAGTTTCAGGGACTACTAAAATTGCAAAAGACGCAGTCTTATTACAAGATGCCTACTATAGAGAAAGGTAAAGGTCTAGCTCGATCTGGTACCACTAAGGACCAATATGTCTATGTGATTGGTGTTAGATCTATGCGAGGGGCTGTTCCAAACTAAAGTGTAGTGATTGCATATCATAAATTTTACACCAATTATCGTAAATTTAACGCAGTTTATTGAAGAGTAAAAATTGAAACGGAATCTCTTACGAAGGAAAGAAGTATTAATCATAAAATAGGTAAATCCACAATTAAAAAAGAGCTCCGCGTTTTGTTCAACATTAACCCACGATAACTCCAACTTTCATCGGCAATCTAAGCCAAATCATCATAAACAACAACACAGATAGCAGCGAAACAAACAACCAAAGAGGCTCGAGGGTGCGGCGTCATCATAGTGGGAGCACACAGTACTTGTGAACAAATCGCACCAAGGCGCCCGAGTTCAACGAACTCAAAACCAAAACAACAATAATAATTGTGGTGACGTTTGAAACACAACAATGAAATGGCAAAGTCTGCGCCTTTGTTGAAAACATCGCTTCAACTTTTGCTACGACCCGTTCGCAATACGTACATTCACGTGTAATAGTATGCGTGAGTGTATAGCGTGCGTCCTTCAGTAGCGCCAAACCACTTTGACAGGTTCGCTTACAATTTATGGCACTCTTAGCTTGTGTTGCAAGTATTGTAATAGCTACTACACACCACTACGTTTCCTGCATGCGTTCCAATTATCTACCTTTAAGTGACCTTGACAAGGGCAGCTATCTTTAACTTGTTGCTTTGCTAGCGCCAGCTTGGCGTAGAATTTATCAGATATTTACTTCTGTGCGAGAAATATTTTTACAACTTTATGGGAAATGCGGGCGCAACAAAAGCAATAAACTACTTATATATGCAGCACAGCGGGAAAAAAGTAAAAAAACAACTATTAAATGTGAATTAAAACACCTCGAATGTTGGCGGCTGATCACCGGCGACTTGCTCGGCTGCGTGCAACTGTTGAGCAAAATGCACAAAATGAGTCGAAGCGACTGTGTGCTAGCTGTTTAATCAAATGTGTGTGTACGGAGGTACGTGTGTGAGTGGGCCTCTAAGCGCGTGTACAGTTTTGCCACGGGGATTGTTGGGGTCGGCGGCAGGCATTGCGCAGTAGTGGCTCATTAGGCGGGCATTTATTGTAATTTTTTGTTGCTAAGACTGCATATCTTTATTTTTGATTTTAGAAACCCTTTGTTGAGGGCCATAGCTAGATGATGATGAACGCAATATCTTACCATTTACAGCAGCAATAAACTTAAGTCCGTGGAGTATGCCGCAGCGCAATTTAACCATTCAGCGGGCAGAGCGCATTCGCGCGTTGTATGCTTTTTCCCTTTGCCCACTTTTCGCATGTTGTTTATTCTATGTACATCAATAGGCGCACCTGCATTTGCAATGCTACTGTGAAATGTTGTATGTTGCAACACTTTGTATTGGAAGTAAAGCAACAGACAGCCCTGGGCAAATCACGTTAATTATGCAGCGTGTCGCTCATGCTATTGTATAGCAGAAGTAGCGCCGTTTCCAATGCAACTTGCTACTCGAATTTTATTGAAGTGTGATTTATTAAGTGCCACAAACGCAGTTTTACCATTTGCTTTAAAGTTGAGAGTTGTTCAAAGTCTATAAAATTATGTTGTTTTAACATATTTTTATAGGGAATCTATTAAATGTAACTAATGTAAACAAATTTTACATTTGTACATACCACATTTTGGAATATTCGAATGCAAAGTCGAACCAGTGCAAAAGTTCCGTTTTAAACATTTCTGTTGCATGTTTTGTTTTGATTAATGATCTTGATGAGATATATTATGCCGTGACATTTGCTTTTTTAAATCTCGGTTTATATGTAAAGAATGTAAGAAAAATGTAAAAGGAACGATGCGATTGCCAATTACGGTAAATTTTTTCTTTGATTTACCGTATAACTCGATGTCGCGTGAATTTTATATTTTACTCAAGCAGGGGAATTTTTAAAAAAGAAAGAACAGAGATTACTTTTGCCTTGAAGGGCTTCTCAACAACTAATTTATTATTTGTTCAATTATTACATTCAGACTTAAGCTAATGTACATATGTATTTGCTTATTTAGCTTATTTAGCATTTAATTTTACAAAATTATTGTCAATATCTTATTCAGCATTTCCTTTCCCACACTTTTTCAAGTAAGTCAGACTGTTGCAAAACAGGAAATGCGTTTCCAATTACTTTTACTTATTGTTTATTATTTTAGTTACAAATTCGTCAATTTCGTCTGTTTTAAAATGTGAATTTGTCTTTGGAATTGAATATGTAACTTCTCCCCCCTTTAGATTAGAATTCTCCTGAATTCTTTTATTTAGATTTATTTTAATGTATTTTAGTTTTGTTCTCCAAATGACAATTATCAATATTATTGTTAAAATTAGAAAGAAATTACACCCGTGTATGATTTTGTTATGAATTTTCAAATTAGATATATTTTTGAAATTTATTTTATTCTCTTCATCTATTTGTTCGAATGTAAGTTTTTCTGTAAAATTCTTTATATTGTCATATTGCAATCTCATAATATTTCCTTCGAATCTTTCAATCCAATTAGAGTAATAATAATCATTAATTTTTATTGAACAATTGTTAAATTGGATTGCGTAATTTCCGTTCAAAACAGTGTCATTTATGTCACATGTGTTATTTACAAATAAATTGAATGCATTTTTAACTAGGACTGTTTTTTCGCCTAGTGCTATAATTTCTAATTCTTTACTTGATATTAATTTACAATTTTTTGTTATTATACAATGAGTGCTGGGTTTTAGTTGTCTGAAATGTTTATTTTCTTCAAAATTCATAATTTTATCTTTATAAGTAAAAACTTCCTCTATTTCTGCTTCTATTTCTTTTTTATTCTTATTTGGTAGTGGTACAATTTTTCTTATTTTTATTTGTATGAATGATTTTGGAATTTTAATGCTTAATATTAAATAGGCATTATTAAAAGTTGCTATTCCTAGTTTTAAATATTTTAATTTATTGAAATCAATGTTATAATTGGTAATTTCCTGATTTGTTAGAATATTTGGGTGAACTAGACCATATTTGGTTGCGACTACATTGTCTTGGATTTGTTCTATTTTACTTTTTATTAACTGAATTTTTGTCATCTGTTGTAAGTACATATCGTCCCCTTAGTATTAAAATAGCCTATAAATTTTTTGATGTTTTGAGAAAATGAATTTCAAACTTTTTGTCGAAAGTAGCTCTCACTCAAATCTCGTTATGTCTGTAAATATTTATTATTTTTTGACTGACGTTTTGATCCACTTTGTGGAACTAGAATTTGACAAAATTTTGACCACATATAAAATCGACGATGGAGAATCCAAAAATTCAAAAAAAAAATAATAGCCTATGAGCACATAGGCTATTGTTATACTAAGAGGACGATATGTTGTTGATTTTCTTCGTCTATGAATTTATTTATACTGTTAAGCCCTTTTTCAATTTCTTTCCTATCATCTTGTACAATATTTCTTATTTGTTTCATGGCCAAATTAAAATGTTCATTTATGTGTATTTGTTGATTCAACATTTCGCCCGTTTGTGTTAAATGTTTTTGAATTGTCTGTCTGTCGTCATCGTCCATTGTGCCAAATGTCCATTTTGCTACAGTACCTATTGCGTTTACAAGTCCTCTCTTATGTCTTTTTTCTATTGGTATTAATGTCATTAACTTATTTCTCGCTACTAATAATTCTGTTTGTAATACATTTTTGTTAATTGTCTTTACTTGTATAATATTTTCTGTCATTTCATTAATAATATCTTCTATTTGTTTAACGTCAATTATATGGAGTACTATATCTGTATCCTTAACTATTTCCTGAAGTCCTAACTGAATGTCCGTGAATCCTGTTTGGTCTTTTAACTCAATTGTGGTCAGTTCTCCTTTAATTATCTGTGTCGAGGTCATTATTAGTATGAGTATGGTCATTATCTGTAAATTTATATTGTCTTTTAATGTTGCATGGATGAATATTTTTTAACAGTCCTTTTTTATATTTAGGTTGTTCTTTGTGCCTAACTGCTTTGTAGTTCTTTATGAATCCCTCACGTCTTTTTTCTTTATAGTCCTCTCTTTTTAAATTAAGTTTATCAATTTTCTTTCTTTTGCATTCTTCTAAGTTTTGTTTAATTTTTCCTAGATCTAAACGTCCTTCCTGAACGTCTTTTGGTGCACATTTAATACTTGAATGATACCTTTCGTTATAATTTCTGATTGTTCGTTGAATTAATTGTTGGATAGGTAAACTTTTATTAGTTTGGTACAAAATCCAAAACTTTTCTGCCATCGTATTATGAAATTTTTCTATATCGGCATTTCCTGTATGGTTGTTGGGCTTAGATAAATGTAACTCGATTCCTTGTTCTGTTAGAAATTCCCTTATCCTTATTGTCTTAAATTCATTGTCTGCTATTATTTTATCTGGTTTTCCTATTTTAGTGATATGTTCTTCTAGTTTTTGTATTATAGTCATATGATTTCTGTCATTCAATGGATACGCTGCGCCAAATTTTGAAAATTTATCTATAGTCGTCAAAAAGGTAAATCCTTTGATTACGTATGTATCCATATGTATGATTTGGTTTTTATCTGAAGGAGTTTCTGTGTAATGAAATTTATTTTTAATCGGATGTCGTTCATACTTTACTTGTTGGCAAATGTCACATTGATTAATTACCACTTGGATGAGTTCCATGAGTTTTGGAAAATATATTATATTTTTGATTTTATTATAAGTTTCTTGTATGCCAGAGTGCATACTCTCTCTTACATGATACAGTGATATTTGTTTTACTGCTTCCACTTCAGTTTCAATGTCCTGTGCTCTCATGGTGCACTTAGTAAAATTAATCTGGCTATCGTTTGAATACATATCTATACGCTTCTCTTGTACTATATTATAGTTGTGTTCGGATAGTTCCGAAAATATCCCTATTTTCCCTTTTGAAATGTATCTTCTAAAAATGTCTCCCATTAGGTTAAAGTCACTTTCTGCAATAAAAATAATTCTTTCCCATGTACTTCCTTAAATTCTTCCGTTTTATTATTTGTTAATATTATTTGGGTTTAGTACTTATTCACAATTTCTTCTTTTATAAAAAAATGATCACCCAATTCTTCCTCGGCTGAATGCACTGTTGCCATTGTAACATCATCTTCTCTATTATTATTATTATTATTATTTATTTTTATTATTATTATTTATTGTTCGACTTTTACATTTCATTACATTTCATTTTTAATCATTAACATTAGAACGTACGACAGTGACACTAGGTCGTTTGTCGGAAGAAAAAAGAAAAAAACAAAATCTTACATTTTACATATGTTACTATGGTACTATGTATTGAATTCGCTTAAAATTAATTTTCTATATTCTATAGCACCAGTGATGAACTTAAATAAGTTATTATATCCAGAAGGGCCAACACCATTTAAAATGTCTATGATTTCATCTCGGTTTAAACTAAATTTTCCAAAAAATCTTTGACGAATTCTTTTAAGTATCGCGCATTTTCCTAAAAAATGTGTGATGTCTTCTAATTCATTTAAGTTACATAAAGTGCAGTTTAAATCCCTTTGGCTTCCCAAGTATATTAAATCACATCTGGCTTTCATAATCCACATAATTTTATAGATTCCAGTATTATCGTTTAAATAGCTTCTGGCGTTGTTATGGTCTAATTCCTTATATAATCGGGTGCTTTGGTGTGCCCTTTCCCATAAATTTCGAATATTCGAATCATGAAGAGTTTCTATTATTGAAATTATATTTCTATTCCACTCTCTTTTATTTGAAGTGCCCCAGTTACATGTTATATTTAACTTTTGTGCTAGATTACTAATTTCTTCAACCCAAAATATCTGTTTTTCTAAAATCTTTTTTGATAGTATATGAGGCAATCTATTATCATCATCTTCTATATTGTTAACTGAAAAAAAATTTAAAATATTGGTATTTTCTACCATGGTATTTTCACTCCCCGCTTTTTCTGAAATAGTGTCCTCACTATTTTCTAGTCTACTTAAAAAATCTGCCACTTTATTTTCTTTTCCTTTTAGGTATTCTATCTCAAATTGGTATTCACCTAATTTTAATAGCCATCGCTGGTGCCTGGGTGACATGTCTTTTCCTTTGTATTTGGAATGGAGATATTTAATTGGCTGGTGATCAGTAAGGATTTTAAATTTTTTACCATATATGTAAGGCCTAAAATAATTTACACTCCACATTATTGCTAGGAATTCTTTATCCGTTGCAGAATAGTTTTTCTCATGGTTATTTAATGTTCTTGAAGCGTAGCACACTGGGTGACCTTCTTGCGATAGTACTGCACCAATCGCATAGTTAGATGCATCCGTTGTCAATGTGAATTGTTTATTGAAATCGGGATAACGTAAAATAGGATGTGTACTTATTAATGTTTTTAACTTTTCGAAAGCTTCAATGTATGTTGGGTCTTTTACATTAATTTTTGCGCCTTTCTTTAGGTATTTTGTTATCGGTTGGGCTACTTTCGCATAATCTTTTATGAATTTGCGATAATAACCTGTTATTCCCAAAAAACTTTTTATCTGCTTTTCGGTTTTGGGTAATTCTAAATTTTGGATAATTGTAATTTTATTTGGGTTTGGTTTCATGCCATCCTTTGTTAAAATGTGCCCTAAAAATTCTGTTTCTTTTTTAAGAAAATTGCATTTGTCAACTTGTATCTTCAAATTTTTACTTTCGAGAATTTCGAAAATGTCTCTTATTGCTTTAATATGCTCAGTTAAAGAAGTACTAAAGATTAGTATATCATCTAAGTATACTACACAGGTTTTGTTAATATGATCTCTCAAGATTTCATTCATCAGCCGTTGGAATGTGGCTGGCGCATTTTTAAGACCAAATGGCATTCTCATAAATTCATATAGACCATGAGGAGTTACGAAGGCAGTTTTTTCTCTGTCTTCCTCCTTTACTAAAATCTGATGATAGCCTTTCGCTAAGTCTAATGTCGTAAAATATTGCGCTCTACCTAATTTGTCTAGAATTGAGTCTATATTGGGTAAAGAATATTTGTCGTCTAAGGTTATTTCATTAAGTTTTCTATAGTCGACAACTATTCTATATTTTTTTTCGCCTGAATTATCCGTTTTTTTGGGTACGACTATAAGTGGGCTTGCATATCTTGAATGGCTTTTTCTAATTATACCTTGTTCCTCCACTTCTCTGATCTGTTTCCGTACTTCTGCTTCGTGTTGAGGTGGGTATCTATATAGCTTTGAATAGATTTGCTGTTGGGTAATGGTTTTTATCTCATGCTGAACTTCTGTTGTATTAGTTAATAAATCGCCTTCTCTAAACAATAATTTGTTATATCGGTTTAGTAATTTTATAATTTCACTACGTTCTTAATTATTTAAATGATTTAATTGAAGCCTTTCGATTTTAGGATCACCGGTTTCAAGCATGTAAATTTGATTAAATTTATATGGGTTATTAATAAAATAAGATATTTTTCCATTTAGTGTTATTTGTCCTTTTTCTAAATTTATTTGGGCATTTAAAAAGTTTAATATATCGATACCTATAATGAAATCATAAGTTCTCCCTTTTAATGGGGTGATCTTGAAACGAATCCTGGCATTGTTAGGTAAATTAAATTGCTCCGGGCTTTTTGTGTGTACTTCATAATTTATTGTATCCTTATTTGTTAATGTACTAAATGTTATGGGATATTTTAATTTATATATATCAAAATCATTTATTTCCTTATTAATTAAACTAAAACTGGCACCTGTATCTATTAGTGCTACGTATTCTTTATTTACGATCTTTAATGTTATCTTTGGCAAGCATTCAGTGGCTGCCTCGTGAAAAAAATGGTATTATTAATTTCAGGTCCTTCTGGGCTTTGCCTACCTAAGTTTAAGCGATCTTGGCCAAACTTATGATTAGGGTGTCCTGCCACTCGAGGATTGTTATAACACCTTTCAATATTGTCCACTTCCATGGGTTCCGTGCGGTTTTGTCTAGGCGGTTGCCAGCGAACTTGGTTGGAATACGGCCTAGCGTGTCCCATTTGTGGCACACGTTGGAACTGTCTTGGGGTGTTATTATTTCTTGCGTCATTTTGGAATCTGTATCTTCCCGAATTATTTAAAGGATTATTAAAAGCGTTTTGCTCTTCGCGCCTATAAAAATCATTAGTCCACTTATTTCTTTCTTGAAATTGTCGGTTATTTCTTTCATCCCTATTTTGATTACTATATATCCTATTCTGATTATTATACGATGTTTTATTATGAAATTGTCCTTTATGTTTTTCTTCTTTTCCGAATCTCTTGTATTCGGGTCTTATGCACGTGTCTTCAAACCTTCTTTGATTCATTATAAACAAAATATCTTTTAATTGTCTTTATTCGTAAATTTTGTCGAGTAATGTCCCTTGGGTCATCTCTTTTATAGTATTCACTAACAAGCTGTCTATGTTTGTCAAGTCTATGCCAAGTTCACCATTATAATATACTATTAACTCGTCAGTTTTATACTCAATATTCTGAATTACAGTAATTAACTCACTTACCGTATTGACTCGTAAATTGGCAACTTGCTTGTAGATTTCATGAGGCTCTGTGTCTGGTTTATACCTCAATTTCAGTGTGTCTTTAATTAGTTTCCAATTGTCCGGTTCCGGGATGTTGATGATTGCGTTTTTAGCTTCTCCTTGGATTGTTTTGTAGTATATGGTTCTTACTGCTTCTTTTTTCTGTCCTTCATCTTCGAGCGTTGATATTAAATATTCTACGCTACTGAAGAATGAGTTTATTGTTATGTCTCCGTGTCCTGTGAATGCTGGAAGGTGGTTGATGTTCTTCAATATTCTGTTCAGTCTGTGTTGATCTTGTTGCTGTCTTTGTTGTAGATCTAGGTAGGCCAATCTTAGTTGCTCGAGTTGCTGCTCCCTTCGTGCGAGCTGCTCTACTAGATCTACCGGGGCCATTTCTTGCTGGGCCTGCTCCATCCTTCTCTTATCAAATTCCTTCTGCCTGGCTTGCCGAATTTTAGTACTTTTCTTGTGGCTTTTCACTTGATTATCGTTTAGTGGTTAGTACACGGATTTTCCTTTCCTGTGTATTCACGCACTATTGAATAACCCTATATTTTGTGGTGTCCACTGTTCTTTGTAATGAAGAATTGTTCACTGCACTTTATCTTTAGTGGTGTTCAATTTTCTTTTTATTGAATCAATGTTCACTGCACTTTATCTTTAGTGGTGTTCACTTTTTTTTTGTATTAAATAAATGTTCACTGCACTTTATCTTTTAAGTTATACGTATGTTAAGTTATACCCTGGAGGGTCCGGTCAACTCCTGAGTTGACTACGGATTCGCAGGATTAGATTTGGGTGTTATAAAAAATTTTTAGTTTATTCATTGCCCGAATTTCGTTTCACTGGATCCTTTTACTTCTTAAAGGATCCTACCGACTGCGCCAATTTTATATTTTACTCAAGCAGGGGAATTTTTAAAAAAGAAAGAACAGAGATTACTTTTGCCTTGAAGGGCTTCTCAACAACTAATTTATTATTTGTTCAATTATTACATTCAGACTTAAGCTAATGTACATATGTATTTGCTTATTTAGCTTATTTAGCATTTAATTTTACAAAATTATTGTCAATATCTTATTCAGCATTTCCTTTCCCACACTTTTTCAAGTAAGTCAGACTGTTGCAAAACAGGAAATGCGTTTCCAATTACTTTTACTTATTGTTTATTATTTTAGTTACAAATTCGTCAATTTCGTCTGTTTTAAAATGTGAATTTGTCTTTGGAATTGAATATGTAACTCGTGCGACATTGAAAAAGAACATTTGTTATCAGTGAGTCGAAGGTATTTGTACAATTTGCATCAAATATTTATTTGTAACAAATAGATATTTTTATTGCTAATTAAGGCCGGCGGGCCAATTAAAAGGTCAAAAAAATCGATTTTTTTTCCTGAAATCAATAGCTTAGATATTCAAGAACATGAGACAGAAATTTTCAGAGTTAAATTCCAAGTATTTGCAGAGCTACAGAGCCGAGCGTAGTGCGGCGTCGAGCAACCGTGCGCTTATTGTTGTAGTTTGAAGCGCGTTTTCTCGGCTTTTCATTTTCACGATTTTACCTAATTTATGTACACGATTGCAAAAAAACTAAACGAGCTATCCATTTCATTCAAAATGCGTTATCTTCAGTATTGTTTTCTCTTCTATGTGAACTAAAAAAAACATCCAAAAACTTTTTTTAAGCGACTTTTTTACCCAGTTGAAGAGTTTTTTTTTCCTTGAAAAACCACTTTTTTTTCTACCTTCCCCAAAAATTCGAATTTTACGTGTTTCTCCCAATTTTCTTAGTTCACATCGAAGATAATTACATCAAAATTAATAATCTTTTTTTTTTTTGTTTTCAGATGAAAATTGCAAGTTGTATCTTGTACAGAAGTTGGATACTTCAGTGGCAAGGCGCTCTGGGAATCTATTGATAACTCGGCTTACAATATATTGTTGGAGATTGTACAAATTTTTTTTTTTAGTTCAAATATGTATATATTAAACTATCCCCAAAACTTCATTTGGCTAATTGTTTTTTTTCTCATCCTACAACGCTTCGCGAAAACTACTGAATTTAGGACATCTAATTGGCCCGCCGGCCTTAAATAAACAAAACTTTGCTGGAAAATAATCAGCGCTTTGCTCCTTTTACTTATTTAAAGCTTGTAGCGTGCGACATCGTAAGTGTAAAATGTAAAGATTCAAAATAAATTTTCGTTCGAAAATATCTTTATTAGTATATGTAAATACAAAATATAAAATGTTTGAATGTAGATGAGTAAAAACGGCGGCGAGAAAAATAAGGCGAACTGTAAAAGGTGGAGAGAAAGGTTAAAGGATGATGAAACAAAATTACAAAACTATAAATTAAGAAACAAGGAAAGAATGCGGAAAGCTAGACAGACGTGGAGGCAAAGAAGATATAATTCAAGAAAAACGGAAATATAATCGCTTACGACATCGAGAGAGGCGCCAAAAACTCTTAGAAAATGGAATGTCATATGCACGTCAAAGCCAAAACGCATCTTATGAATGTAGACAAACCTTGGCGAAAGCTGTTAAAAAAGTGGAGAAAGCGATGCCAAAAGACATGCACAGAAGGCTAAAAGTTCTTGAAGTCCTGGTAAAAAAATATAAGCAGTTTGAAGAAAAGAAAAACGTTAACCAATCCAGCAGAACCGTGCCAGAAAGCCTATTAATGCCATCAATGCTTTTTATCAGAATGATAATATTAGTGTGCAAGCTTCGGGAAAGAAAGACACCATTATAATTGAAGGAATGGAATTTTTTTGCTAGTTCTCACGGAAAGGGAGCCGTTGATGGAGTTGGAACCGTCATTAAAAGAAAAGTGTGGCAAATAACAAAATCTAAAAACGTTGTTTTACCAGATGCACTATCGTTTTATCAATGTGCACAAAACAACACAAATGGAATTAAAATGTATTTTATGCCATCTGCTCAAATTTAAAATTTGTCTCTTCATTATAAGTTGGCCGAAAAAAGGAAGGAAGTGAAAAATATTCCAGGTATATCCCAGTTGCATTCGTTTTGTTGCGATGGCCAACAGTTAGAAGCAGCTAGGACTGCATATTCCATTAAAAGAACTTTATTTGACATTAGTAATACTATTCTCAGTTAAGTTAGTTTCCGTTCTTTGTTTTTACATAGTATATAAGATTAGTATACTTATTTTTGTTTTTCTTTATTGAAGATATTTTGTTAAGTTCATAATTTTGGTTGTGAAAATAAATATATTGAATATATTAAAAATCATTTATAATCATCTTTTGCATGCCTAATTACATAAAAAGTAAAAAAATAAACATAAAAAGTATGATGGAACAAAATGTCGCATGCGACATGTCGCGTGCGACAGTGATTAAAATTAAATAAAATATAAACTACTTAATATTTTTGCATAAAATAAAAAGCATTATTAAGATACATCAATGCATAACATTTAAAAATTAGTCGCATTAATATATTTCTTCAGGTTTCGCTGAAAAAAGTGTTTGATTTTTTTGCTTTGAAAGCGACTTCTGCTTTCGCCTTTTGTCAAAATAAAATAATGTTTTGGTAAATGTTTTTTTCACTTTGAATGCTTACGAATGTCGCATTCGACATTGGAGAAATGCCCATATCTTTTCCGCTCTACCTCCAACCACTCTAAAAATCCTTGTTACCAGACAATCGGGACACACCCTATTCCGTGCAACAAAATACTTAGCTAATTTGCCCAAACATTGGCAGCACTAAAAGTGAAATTTGATTGAGTTTTCATTTATATAAATTCATTCAGCCTCAACGAGCGACAGCTCACGAGCTGCTGAACCAAGCAGAAATCAATGAGCAATTAAAGCGTCGGCAGCGCATGGAAAGCTGCAGACGTGAGACACAAATGGTTTTTAGGTCAATTTTGCAGTGGAATAGCAGAAGAGAATTTAACAAAAGTTGTGGCAAATAAAAATATAAATAGAAACTGCAAATTACAAAAAAAAAAATAACTACAACACCTAAAGTATTAAATAGGAGGTCGCTTTCACATCAAAAAATGCACCCGATTTTATTACTTGTATTTGCATTAGACTTATTACTGATTAGCCGTTTGTGTGAGTGTATAACTATCTATACAGTGCCTCAACATGAAAGTGAAAATTATAAGCAATTTTCGCAAACGAATTGGAGATTTAACGTAATTCCAATACTTAACGATATCTTTGGCCGTAAAACTTTTACTTTCTTTACAGAAAAAATTAAAGAAAGAGCAGTTTTTTGTTTACTGCATACATAAAAATATAATATATGAATATAAGTAAAAGTATTGTGCCGTAATTCCTCTAAACTTATAGCAAATGAAACAGTAGACCTCGTACCGCGCTGGGATTCGCCACATTTATGTTTCATTAGCGCTTTTGCAGCCACATAAAGCGACTCATTATAAGCAAAGAGCAGCTTAGGAAATGTTCAAACAATCATATTACACATACACACGCATATACCTAGATTTATTTCTTTTTTTGTATGAATAGGAACCATTTCGCTCAGTTTCAAAGCATTTGTGTTGACATTTGGTGTGAAATTTGCAGTTTCTCGTGAAAGTGTAGGAAAACAAAAGTAAAAATGCCGCTTTGTCATTCAATTTTGGGTAATTTGTTGTGAGAACATACAAACAAAGATGTATGTACATATGTGTTTACATATTTACAGCCCAATAAAATTGTTTAAGACGTTTACGTTTATGAAGTGCAAAAAAGCTAGTTCGGGGCTCCGAGCAAGCATACAGTGGGCCTGACCTTTTTACGTTATCATGATTCACATGTTTACAGCTACAAAAGGAGTATTTTTGCTAAGCACTGCAATAACAGTTTGCACAATATAATGAGAAATGGAGAAATGCCATACTGACCCCAAAAATGGAGATGGGGGCCAACGAAACTGCTTCAACACAAGCCAAAGAACCAGAAATGTGTCACTGTTCCAAAATACATCTTAATTTATTTTTATTTTTACAATATCTTAATTTAGCTATTTTTATTTATTTGCTGTAATATTTTGAAAAATATGCCCTAAAATATAGAAATGCTCGAAGTGCCAGCTGCTAAGGCTGTCGAACTCTAAAAGCGTTAAAAGTAACACTTTACAAAATGTGGTGGAAAAGTTTATGCTGTTGTGTATTTTGAGGATGTCGTTGGTGCATCAAACCAAAGCTTTGCTAGGGGATGTGCATTCGAGGCTTTTTTAACAACTTTATTTATTAAAATTAGTAACTCTAAAACTAAAGTAAACTTAGTGAGTTAGGAGAGAAAACTCGAATGATACGTACAAAGTCTCTAAACTAGCTCTCAGCCATAAAATTTCAGTAGTATAATATTTATGGAATAACATTTTCGTAGCTACTGAAATAATATTTTTTTTTTTTTTTGATGCAGGGAAAAAGGGAACAAATGCGATGCATATTTGATTGATAAAAGCGTGGTTAAAAAATACAATAAAAAAGAAAATGATATAAATTATACGTTTTCGTGATTGTTTTTCAGCCAATAGTAACTTTTTTGGAGACGGTTTTCGCCACTGATTATCGATCACGAATAACGTAGACCTAAGTAGTATATATATAGTTCGAATAGTGCATATTGAAAGCTATGTTTGCCTAAACATAATTTCGGTAGCTTTACTTAAATTATTATTCTTCCCAACTTCTTATATGAAAGCTAACGGTTAGTTAAAATTTGATCTAACTTAAAAAACTCAAGAAACTACAAGTATTTGCAATTGGCGTGTACATCATTTGTTGGGTGTTTCGCCGAGCTCCTCTTCGAATTTGTGGTATGCGTCGTGAAGAGTCTTTCACAACACACAAATGGAGGGTCCTAAAATTTGATGCCTGCCTCCAAATGGCAGATGTTTTGTATGAGGAGCTTTTTAAGTAACTTATTTATAGATATTTATTAGGATTGAAATTTCTCTATTAGGTTTGCATTTGCTTTAAATCCTCTGGTAAATTTGTTGGATAAACTATAGCTCAAAAATGGAAAACATTTTATTTTATGCACACTTTTATGCCTCACTGAATTTCCATATATATTAGCAATATTCAATAGCCCGCCATTTATGGCATTCATAAGTACAATTTTTGCATAATAAAGCAATTTGTTTATGATTGTTGTGTTTTTTGCATATTTTACAATCTGCTTTTAATTATTTGCTCAAAATAATCGTGAATTGTGACAAATATTACTATATAAAAATTTTTGCATAAAACTAACGATGAAATCACTCGAACCTTTAACAACAAAAAAACTGTATAAAAATAATAAATAAAAAAATAATGTTTCGTATTTCGAAAAAATAAGCGAAGTTATTTTCCGGGTTGGGTTAACTGCAAAAGGTTGAATGGTTGGTTGGTTGGTTAGAGTGGTAATTCATCCAGAATCCAACTAGCGATTCCGCACCATTTTGTTGCCACATCCTCGTTACCAAATTGTTTACCAGTTATTTGCAGCAGGACTATATCCAGTCTGTGCAGTTTAGGAACCTTATTAGGTTGTTGACGTCTACGCCAGACAGTTGCTCGAGACCCTCGAACAGCGGTTTGCCCAGGGTTAACATTCTGTCCTTCCATAGGGCAGGGCATTCACAGAGGAAATGGAAGATTGTTTCTTTTTGTCCGGTTGAATAGTTGCGCGAAAAAATATATAAATGCAAATGAAAATACAATAAAATATTACGACTTTGACATAAAATGTAAAATAAATAAAAAAAATTATATTAGCAAAACTAATTTTAAGCGCTTGTTATAAAAGTTAGTTCAATCAAAATTTAACAACACCTTTGGCGAACAAACCACTTTTTCCCCCTACTGGTAGTTTTGTAAATATTCAAATATTTACGCAAAACTGTCGCTTTTGCTAACAAATTTGACTGCTAATTAAAAGCGCATGCCCGAAAATTTCACTTGCAAGTTAAACTTTATTTACTTCTCAACATTCCGCTGTTCATAACTTAGCAAGTTCAAAGAGTTACAGCTGGCCGCTTTTACAATCAAATTAAATTGCATATTTCGTCGAATTGAAATATTTTCCATAAAATTCATCAGCAGTTAAATACAAATGTTGTAGCAAAAACTTCAAAATAGTTAACAAATATGTATCTATGTCTTACATTCACAACCACAAAGGCGGAAGTATCCAGGTCCCCGAGATTCATGAAAAATTCAATTACATTCACTGCGGCTACGAATAATTTTCACAATTTTCTTGTGACACCGCACAACAGTCGAAATACTAATTAAATACAAATCATAACAGATTACCCAATATTTGACGCAGGCTGCGCTGGGTTGAGCGAGCATTGCAGCTGCTACTGTCACCACAAGACACGACCAGTTCGTGAAGACTTAACAAAATTAGGGCAAAATGCAAATACGAATATGCACCGCCGAACAGAGTGGAATGTATTGTGAAGCTCGGCCTCGTGGATGCGCGCGTTTTCAATTCGGGTGCATTGTAGGACCGCGCAATGAAATCGAATTAACGCTCAACCAGCTGAGACAGCAGCGAGCTCGCTGGACGTCACAGGTAAGTAAGCAGCTGAACGGGCGGCGTATACCACGAAATCAGCTACGCCATGACAAGTGTCTTACAATTCATTTTAATTTCATTGCGCTTTGCTTATTCGCTTCAAATTTTGATTCATATTCATGTTTTAACGCGGCCAAACTAGCAAAAGGAGGCGTGCGTTTTCATGTGTGCATACAAAGGTTTTAAGACATTTGCTTTGACTGTATGGTGTGTGTGCACATTTCACAAATGCGGTTAAGGAGTGAATCTCGTTATGCGGCCGTTGTCGATTTCGTCACACGGTAAAATATGACGGTTAGGTGAAATATTTCGCACGCATTGCAATTTACGAAACATCTGCAAGCGCAGTAGATTATAGAGCTGCTCTATCTAAATCTAAATCCAATTCGTGTGCTCCAATTCCGAGGAACTGGTGGCGTAAATATGTATATTTTTGCGCGCGTTACTAATTTATTTTTTTTTTGTTTTGATTGGACTTCAGACTAACCCCATTCATTCACTTTAAATAAATGTTTGGTTCCTTCTTACCTTTGTATAGCTTACATAATCACCGAAAAACATAACAAACAAAAATATTCAGGTTACTGTTAAATAAAATTCCATCAATAAACTTACTTGACGATGCTAATATTCTTCCCTTCTCTTCTTTTTTATAGATTTTTAAATTCTTGTTGTGTAAAAGGTAAGTTCAACAACAACATCGCTGCTCGCATAACTGCTAATTAGATACAACTACAAAAACACTTAAAGATGCCATAAAACACGTTATTACTCGTAAACCAGTTGCGATAAACGTCCAATCGGGCGATCGGCCAATCGACCATTCGTCCAATGTCCGCGTTGTGACAGTCCCGCTCATACAACGTACCGCCGCCTACCCGTCGCCGCTTCGAATTGGCTGGCTGTTTGATATTCGAGATTGGTGATTTAGATATGTGATCGCTCCTTTCTTGTTGCTTGCTTTGTTGTTGCCTCTCAACTATTTGTAATACACAATTCAATACATTCCCAACAACAAAAGCAACAGCCATAAGTATGCAGATAATATTGAAAAAGTGGGAGACCTAAAGGTATGCACATAGTAAACGTTCATATAATTCAAGATCGCTATTTCACGGGTCGGTAAAAAATTGCGTTGTAAGGCAAAAATTAAAATGGAGGAGTATCATGAAAAATAGCCAATTCTGGCGTTGAATTTTAAGTGTATTTTCGATTATACAACCAAATGGGAAACAGTTGTAAAATACTAATGTACTGATCCCGAGCGAGTAGAATATTTAATATTGACATAGCAGACAGAAGGAGTGTTAGCAGAAAGATCCGCCTTCAGTTGTTTGTTTTTAAAATGCAAACGTTCTTCTCAAATTTGGTTTACCCGCATTAAGTGTTGTTTGATGGATAGCTAATTTAGTAAGATTAATAATGAAATTTGAAAAATTGTCTAGAAAGCGCAAAACGCTTCTAATTAATTCAACGATGAAATGTGCGATATTTAAGTGTTTAAGAGCTCATTGTGTGGTGGAAATGTGGGCAAGGCTATGTTGGAGTTTTGGTCATACTAGCCAGCATTAAGGAAGTATTTATTATGCCTCAAAAAAATTTAAAAAACTCAAAATCGACTTTCTCTCTCTTTGTTTTGTTCTTATTTGGGGTCAGCCCACCTTGTCCTCTTGCGCCAGGTTCCTTGTCCTACGTCATCACATCATTAAGAGTTGCCCTTTGTGCTCCTTTGTATCGTATTTAGCCTCTAGGTATTGTTGGCTCAGTTATGTCCATGACGATGTGGTCTTTGTCACTTCGCCTTACGTGCCCGTACCATCTTAGCCTGCTTTCTGTAATTTTCTACAAGATTGGTTCAATTTTAATATCTTCTTGTACCTTGATGTTTTTCACTTTGTTCATGCGCGTTATTCTTGTTGTCCAGCGAAGCATTTTCACAACCTATTCTTCTGGTTGTGTTTAGTTTATGTCCGACCCAACATTCCGACCTGTACAGCACTACTGGCCTCACGCAGGTTTCGTACACATTTTCCTTATTTGTTAATGGCATTCTCCTGTCACTTTGACCACGCCGTAATAACTCTGTATGTGGCATCTTCATCTATGTTTCCATTTTCGTTCACGATTCGTCCTAGGTACTTGAAAGTTGTTGTTACTGTTATTGACTGCCCATTAATAAAGGGTTTTTCAATAAGGGCGGGTAGATGTTGAAATGGAATAAAATGGTGTTTGCTGTGTGGCACGTAGCGCCGTCCTGCCGGAACCACATGTCGTCTAGGTCCATATGGTTCAATATGGGTCATAAGAAATTGGAAGGACAACTACGTCTACCGAAAAATGGGCGCAATGCGCGCAACGTTTGCGTTAATGAACACTCATTTTGATATAAAGTTTTATCATTTGAACGTGCTGTTCAATCGTGTAACTTGCCATGATGATTTGGCATAAACAACTGAATAATAAACAAAAGATTTCACAGATGTCACCAAAACAAAATGGCTGCCACAGGGCGCCAAAATCGACCCGCGCCAATTGAAAAACCCTATATAAGGCGCCTCTCGATAGTCCATTTCCTCTTCATCCCATGTGCAAACATTAAAGAAGTATTATGCCTTAGAAAAATATAAAAAAACTAAAAATCAACTTTAAGAAATTAAATCGGTCACGCGTGTTTAAGATTTCGCCAGTTTCAAGTCTCCCTTGCCAGACTCCTCGGTCACAGTCCCAAATCCCGGTTATGAATTTCGGTTAGATGTGGCTCTTGCAACGTTACGCGAGCGCAAAATTTGTTGCCGGTTTTTTCGTTGCCACTGTTATCGCTGTTGTACTTTCTATCAGCGAACTTTTACAAGCGGTAACCTAAACAATTTCCAATAATAATAATAATAAATGAGTAAAAAACTTATAAGATTCGTTTGCTTCTACCTGCCGTTGTTGCATGCTGCATGCAACGTGCCAAACGTAACAACGGCTTAATGGCGGCTCTGGGTCAGACTGTGCGGAAAATACGCCGTTATAGCACAGCGAGCATTTACATTGTTTTTGTATGCGTACTTTTATTTACATTTCGCGCCTATCTGCTTGTATCTGTTTGAAACAGGTTGCAGCGGAACGGTACAGCGCGGAGCGGTGCTTAGGTGTACGTGTTGCATGCGATTTGCCGCCATGGCCCGCAGAACCGCACACGTAACCAAGCGGAAGCGCAGCAGTGCACAAAAATGAAATAACGCGGTGTAGAAAATTCCAGCGCAAACCGATTTGGCCAAGCATTAAAAAACTAAAGATTCGCGCGGCACCATCAAATGTCGGTTAGTGGACAAGGAAGTCGAAATACTGAAAGTGTCGGCAATATTTTTGCTGAAATTTTAGTGCTTAATCTTTTTGGAACTCGACCGCTGCACCGGGAAGTGGTCAGAAGTTAAGCTGTCACTGCCACTTTCGTTCACTTTCTCAAATGCGCAACTACACGATGTGCAACTCTCCAACCAGGCGCTGGCTGCGATGGAAATATTTGTGGAAAACCAACAAATGAAGAATGGAAAGTTAGCAAAGTCAAAAGTGTGTCACTAATTACCAAAATTCCATTTTCAAAACTGGATTTGTCCAATTTTAAAATAAAAAATGCTAAACAACACACTTCATAGCTATGCGGCACAAGTTTTCGTAACCCAGCAATTGCAATGCTATTTCGTGCGCGATACGTGCCACCGTAACTGGTAGGCCAGCTTTTCCAGGCAAGCAGCCGAACAAGCCAAACTAGCAACATGCCAACCACTCCGCCACCTATCCACTTTACCATTCAGCCAACCAAGTGTCCGTCAATCCAACCAGCCAAGCGTCCGTCCGTTCATCCATCCATCCATCCATCTGTGTGTCCATCCATCCAATCTACCAACAAACACCCAATAGGGGCCACACGTACATGCAACGTAAATAAATTCAACAGTTGTTCAAACGAGGGGAATCGTGGGGGATGGATAGCAGCGATGACAACAAAGTGACGGCGAATCGGTTAGTTTTCGATTTTCCTTTCTGCTAGAAATTTACCGCGGCGCGTGTGTTGCACCAATCGAGTGCACAGGTGGTCGCAGCTGCTGCTGCTGTTGGCCAAAACAGGTTCTGGGCCATAAACATAGAAAGGGGCCAGCGACCAGGAAGCGGCGTAAGACAGCGCACTCAAAAAGGCAATGAGGCAGAAGAAGAAAAACAAAACAGATACTACCAGTGAATTTTCAGCCAACACGGTGTAGCGTTCCTCAGCCTCAGGTGCACATACGCAGTGTAGGCGCAATGAAGTAAAACTGCTGAAAATACGAGTTGCTATTTTGTTTTAAAAATTTGGCTGATTAAAATATACGTAAAGCCATTGAAAGACGCACTGCCATACAAAATTTAGTCGCATGAACTTAATCTGCTTATCGTGTGATATGTACCTACGTATATACACAATAAGTTGTTTTTTTCTTTCTTGAATTCTTTCCATTTCATGTGAGCTAGTATAAATAAGAAAACATGTTTTCTTGCTGCTGTGATTCTACTTTACGCTTCATTGTATTTTGCTGACTGCCGCAGTAAGTTTGTTTATTTTAATAATACCTTTGCTGTTGCCTTTCATATAATTCTATCTACATACATATATACGTGCTATGTAAATACAAGCCTACAAACGCCATTAAGTATGCCCATTAATATATGCGTATGTAAGTACTCACTTAAGTCGATCGTAAGACGACCTCATTTCAAGGTCGAAATTTCACACATTTTATTGTCATCATTTGATTGTCGTTGCCGTTGCTGTTGTTGCTGATATGGTTTTAGCACCTTCTATGCTTAATAAGTGATTTTTATTTATTTCAAGTACATTAATATTGTGGCTATTGCCGCTTGGTATTTGCTACTGGTTTCAGGTACGCAATGTGATATTGTTTTATTTCACGTACATACATGCATACTTAATATTTCCCTTGCATTGTGTTGAGAGTATGAAATTCCAAAGCAGTAAATAGCAAATCGCTTGTTGACTTTCGCTTAACTGAGTTACCTTCAAAGCAGCCGACAAATACTCAACAAACAAACTAAGTAGCAAGCGAGTGAAGAGTTAAAATTAATAGTAAAAAAAAAGAATAATGAGAATTAATTAATCAAAAGTAGTTTTGTTTTCTCAATTGAGCATAAGTTTTCTTGTACTGATTTCAAGAAGTCTGTTTGCGGCGAAGTGATTGTGAGAATTCGATTAATTAAATTATTCCATTGATGGCAGTGATGGTAGAATAGCAGTTATTTTTGCAAAAAGTTACTTGAAAGACAAGAAGAGGCACCAAGGGGCACACTTAAGCTAAAAAGTAGGCGTACTGCGCTCTTGAAATATTACTTTTAAAGCTTTAGCTCTACGCCTCTCCTCTGATGTAGTTTCTTTGAGACCTATGTAGGTCCATGTGCGCAATTGTTGCGCCTCTACTAGATGGGGCCAAAAGCCGAAAGAAGTACTTTCTCATCTTCACCGCAGTACCGATTCTTTCACCAAGGCATTGAGCGTCTTTTGGCTGCGCTACTAATTTTGATTGCTTCGTCTAATCACCCTAGTATCCATTTTCTGTTAGAAAACTTATAATGAAGGAAAGGTGTTCCGTAAGCACTAACCCGCAATCCTGGCAACATTAAAAAAAAGTAAGCATGAAAACCAAAATGTGTATTCAGATATTTTAATATGGATAAATAACTATTTATGCTTATCCAAGTATGAGCACTTCTCCTCCTACAAAGAGAACGAATTTAGCAAAAAGTTTAATAAGTAACAAAAAATCTCGGTTTTATGTAGACTAATCCTCAGTGTAACATGGGAAACCATCAATATCTTCTGACTTGAACTAGAAGGCAAAAAGTTAAGTAGCATAGATTACAAAACTCAAAAATATTACAAAAAACTAAAGTATTCCCATAACCACCTCAAGGCAAGTGAGAAGGCGGATTGGCAATCGAGTATTCGTAATGTAATGGAATGGAACACGTTAGTTGATTACCACGGTTGCTGTCCAATTCGACTCATTTTTTTATAGAAACTCGACAAGTGAGAGTGACGTCATTGCGTGTCAAATCGAATATTTCAATCCAGAACTTGGTCGATAATAGTTACAGAAACGGGCTACAGATAAGAGAGCATTCCCACATATCCCTCGTTTGCTCAAAGAACGTCATAGCTCAAAAAATCAAAATTGCAAAGCCGCTTCAAAATTTCAAAATTTACCACGGCTTCCTAAGTGAAATTAAAGCAATATTCTGCTCAGAAAATTCTTCTTCTATTAATAGATATCGCTATAATTTTTTTATTCAGTGTAACAGAAGAACTTCTGATAATTTCATATTAATCTAAAATATTTAGTTTTTCGATTATGGCACTCTTGCAGCAATTCAGCTAAATTTACTTGTAAATGTTTTTGCATTTGTATATGTAAACGCAAAGAAGTCTCGCTACGTAGCTATAAATTTGAAAAGTCAAACAAGAAATTACATTACGCCCCCATATAGTTGCATGCAGGTCCACGCCACACACATTGCTGGCCCTGCAACTAAATCATGTTGGAATTCCACACATGCAGCTGTCGCTTGTCACTTTTGGAATGTTTTAACAGTAAATGCTGCAGACACACTCACATACGGTACTTGCCGTTCACTGAATTTGTTAAAAAAATATTTCGAATTGCTTTGTTGTTGCGTTACATTAAATCAACTTTATCAGCACTTTTATTGTGGCAGTTGTTTTTTTCTTTTTTATTGCCAGATTGTAGTTGACAAGTTTATCACTTTGGCACAATCAATGCTAGTCGCTTCCTTTTCAATCTGTGCTTGCAATTCTGACAACGGCAACAACAGCAAAACCCAAAGTGAAAAAACTCAAAGCGGCGTCACAGTGTGAGACGGCGATACGCGCATTTTGCAGCCTGGTGTACCCTCTTAAAAATTTGCTACAGTAAAATAAAGTAGTTTGTTTTGCTCAGTTTGAGCAAAAAACAGACCACAATTTACAGTCACCGAACAACTTTGCTAAAAACAAAAAATTGTTTGTGAAAGTTTTCATTTTTTCACTTGCGAAATTTCTAATCATCGAATAACAACTGGCAGTCTGTTGAATGCCACATCCAAAACTTAACATGTGTATGTGTGAGCACTCCATAAAAGCGCACAAAAGACACCAAGCCCTGCCGAGGAACGCCACTAGAGGAGCGCACACTTGAGACGCGATTGACTGGTCGGTCGCCTATCGGCGTGTTGCATCATTCAGTTTGCAACAACTTTCGCACGTTCGAAGCGATAGAAAACAAGCCACAAATAGGCACCTGTTTGCAGGGGTGTGTGTGGTGGCAGCATCAGTAACAAGCAGACAAGTGGCATACGGCAAGTGGAATGTGGCAAGTGGCAAACGCAGTATACAACTTTCAGTCGTTGCAATTTTAACGCGCACCACAGCAAATATAAATCTAAAAAAGTCCTCTAGCCAAACCATGTCCATGCTCAGCTACGCACGTACAGACAAAGATACAAATGTACGTACGTACATTTATGAACAGGTCGTTGAATGATTGCAATTTAAACGTTGTGTTGCAACCCATGCAATTCCAACAATTTATAGACAATCAGCGCCCGACTCCTCACCCAAGACTACAAAAACACGAAATGACAACTTGGCATTTCCAACACTTGCAGCTTCCAAAATAATGGCAATTTATTGGAGGTAAAATAAAAGACAACAACCGCGCGTCCATGAACGGCACTCTTACATATGCAATGTACGCGCAAAATGTGCGTATATGTGTGTGTATAAAAACGAAAAGTGAAATTTGTTTTGCTTACTGCAGCGTTTGTCAATTTTTTGCAAGACAATTATTTGTTACGCGTCACGCTAAGGATGTAACAAATTAGTGGAAATATTATAAAAATATGACTTCTTAAATGGCCATAGAAAAATATATAATTTTAGCGAAGACAACAGCGAAGACAAATACGCCTATTCCTTTTTTCGACAAAATTGAAAAGTTTACCGTTCGTCTTGCTAGGAAACATTTTTCTATGAGAAAGATGTTAAGAAGAAGTGTCTAAAGAGAATCGCATGAAATTAACCACTGAATGTAGCCTTAAAGTATTTGTGGTCGGTAACAAAACACCCGGTATATCAGGATTAAAATTTTGGCGTTCTCTTTGAATACAGCTCAAAAAATATCTATATAAATCCAATACATAATTATAATAATCGTTACAAACCCAAAGATTTTCACAGTAGTCCAAAATTGAACACTTCGAAATCTTATTTCTAGAACAAACAAAATATTTAAAGTTTTTACAATCTTTCTAAAAATAAAAAAAATGTACCTTTTCCAAACTTGGGTATGCATCCTTCCTTTGGTCTCCGTATTATGCGTGCCTTGCTGCTAGAATTGAACGAATCCCAAAAGTAGTCTTACATTTTGCGTTGCATAATTTATGCTTCTCGGATCCTATCCCTACCTATGAAGTGCGATGCTTATTGCTTGTTCTAAAATCATTACATATCAGGAGAATAAACTTATCTTTGTCTCTCATTTTCGATTTAATCCGTAGTGCTGCTGAATGTCTCGTGCTTCTTGATATTCCGGCCAGAGCTCATCGTAGTTCTGAGTTTTTCTGTGTTGGTCTCTCAAAATCTTTTTAGACAGTCCAGTTCAAAGATAGGTATGGATATACATGGAGTTTTGTATCGAATGAAGTTTTGGCTTAAAAATAACCTAAGCGAAGCGTAAAAATTAAAAACAAATAAAAATTCACGTGGAATTTCTTCAGCGTTAGTAATAATAATAATAAACTGGCGCGTACATCCCTAAAGTCTCCTTGGGTCAAGCTTCTTCCATGATTTATAGTGTGCTTCTTGATATTTTGCTACAAATCAAGGTGAAAGCTTTCTCCGAACGCAAGATAGATTGTTATGACAGCATTTTTTAAGGAATCTTACTATTACTTGCCCCGAGATTTTAGTCGTGGCACAAATCTTTTTTTCATTTCATGTCAATTACATGTGAAAACTATCAAGAAACTATTTAATTTATATTTAAAGTGCATCGAATTTAATTATATCCATTCACCACCACGATGGCATTGGCGGGATGGCATACTCGTAGTATAGCGTTGTAGTTGCAATTTTGTGTTCATCGCATAAAACTCTTTGATTAAATTCATCGTGGGCGCAATTCAGGCACCCGTATAAAGCTTTTAACCCAGAGTGTGAAAAATCAATATATGCATCCACATTATCAAGGAATCAAATTTCTGTATTCGTGCGTTTAAGGATCGGTCACTCCAGGCTAACCCATGAACACCTTCTTCTATCCACGTCTCCTCCCACATGTCCTTTCTGTAACGATCAACTTAACCTTATACACATAATAGACATCTGTGCAAATTTAAATACTAAACATGTACCTATCTTTGGTTCCAAAAACCCCTCCGAACTTTTGAAAAATACCACAACAGAGAAGTCATTAAAGTATATAACTTTATTAAGGTAATCGGCCTAATTGAAAGCTTGTAAAATTGTTATTTTATACCTTAAAACTTAAACATAACCTTATAATTACCAAGCACCAAAGGCCCAAGCAGCTAGTGTGCTCTTTTTTTTTTGTTTTTAAGTTAGTGTAATATTTTATATTATTCTAATAAATAAAAATAATTAAATTGCATTTAACAATCAACATGAAAAGACAACGAAATTTAAATAACCAAACATCACTCGCAAAAAACTGAAAAAAGTGAAAATAAACTGCCGAAGACATGTGAAGTAAATTGAAGAAAATTGAAAATTCAAAGCCGTGCTTTACAACTTTTACTTTTTCAGCTGATTCAACTGCTTTTAATATCGATGTGGCATCAATATTGTCGCCATCAACCAGTTGGCTGAAGTGGTATGCTGCATGTGGCAGGTGTCATTGACGCTGTCGTGCGTCACCTTCAACTGCTGAATGTGCTGCGAACTGAGGCGTTTTTGCAGCAACTGCACCAAACGCGCGGCAGCGATGCGCCGTAAAATCGCAATAAAGCATCAAGTGAAGAAGACTCTGGTAAAAATGCTTCGAAAATCTCGTTTGTCACCGCTTACTGCGCGGGTCAGCAAGGGTCATTGATCGCAGCCTACCAGCCAGCGGGGGCCAACAGCCGTCAACTGGCAGCGGTAACGGCCGCACGCGTTGAAAAATGAATTCTATTCAAACACGTTGCCTGCCGGTAGTGCTGTTACTTTTCTACGGTGCAACTACGAGTTAAAATTTGCACTTCTTCTTCTTAATTGGCGCGATAACCGCTTACGCGATTTTGGCCGAGATTAACAAAGCGCGCCAGTCGTTTCTTTCTCGTGCTAACCGGCGCCAATTGGACACACCAAGTGAAACCAAGTCCTTCTCTACCTGATCTTTCCAACGCAGAGGAGGCCTTCCTCTTCCTCTGCTACCACCAGCTGGTACCGCATTGAATACTTTCAAAGCCGGAGCGTTTGTATCCATTCGGACGACATGACCCAGCCAACGAAGCCACTGGATCTTTATTCGCTGCGCTATGTCTATGTCGTCGTAAAGCTCATACAGCTCATCGTTCCATCGTCTACGATATTCGCTGTTGCCAACGTGCAAAGGTCCAAAAATCTTACGCAGAATCTTTCTCTCGAACACTCCAAGCGTCGCTTCATCGGATGTTTCATCGTCCACGCTTCTGCGCCATACGTTAGGACGGGCATGATGAGAGTCTTGTAGAGTGTTAGTTTTGTTCGTCGAGAGAGGACTTTACTGCTCAATTGTCTACTTAGTCCAAAGTAGCACTTGTTGGCAAGAGAGATTCTACGTTGGATTTCAAGGCTGACATTGTTATCAGTGTTAATGCTGGTTCCTAAATACACGAAGTCTTTTACAACCTCAAAATTATAACTGTCAACAGTGACGTGGGTGCCGATACGCGAGTGCGCCGACTGTTTGTTTGAAGACAGGAGGTACTTCGTTTTGTCCTCGTTCACCACCAAACCCATTCGCTTTGTCTCTTTATCCAGTTTGGAGAAGGCAGAACTAACAGCGCGGTTGTTAAGGCCGATGATGTCAATATCATCGGCATACGCCAGCAATTGTACGCTCTTATAAAAAATTGTGCCTGAGCGATTAAGTTTTGCGGCTCGTACGATGCTCTCCAACATCAGGTTAAAGAAGTCACACGACAGCGAGTCACCCTGTCTGAAACCTCGTTTGGTATCAAACGGCTCGGAGAGGTCCTTCCCAATTCTGACGGCGCTGCTGGTGAGCAACGTCATCTTACATAGCCGTATTAGTTTTGCGGGGATACCAAATTCAGACATAGCAGCATACAGGTAACTTCTTTCCGTACTGTCGAATACAGCTTTGAAGTCGACGAAAAGATGGTGTGTGTCGATTCTCCTTTCATGGGTCTTTTCCAAGATTTGGCGTATTGTGAATATTTGGTCGATGGTAGACTTTCCAGGTCTGAAGCCACACTGATAAGGTCCAATCAGTTGGTTGACGGTGGGCTTCAGCCTTTCACACAATACGCTCGCTAGAACCTTATGGGCGATATTTAGAAGACTAATCCCGCGGTAATTGGCACAAATTGCAGGATTGCCCTTCTTATGGATTGGGCAGAACACACTTAAATTCCAATCGGCAGGCATGCTTTCATCCGACCATATTCTGCATAGGAGCTGATGCATGCACCTTACCAGCTCCTCGCCGCCATGTTTGAATAGCTCAGACGGCAGTCCGTCGGCGCCCGCGGCTTTGTTGTTCTTTAGCCGTGATATTGCTATTCTCACCTCGTCATGGTCGGGTAACGGAACGACAATTCCGTTGTCAACGATTGGGGTATCGGGATCTTCACATTCTCTATGACATGCGCAGCTGTCACCGTTTAACAGGTTCGAGAAGTGTTCCCTCCATAATTTAAGATTGCTCTGTACGTCAGTCACCAGATCGCCGTCTTTGTTCTTACAGGACAACGCCCCGGTCTTAAAACCTTCTGTAAGCCGCCGAACTTTCTGGTAAAATTTTCGGGCGTTGTTCCTATTGGCCAGCATCTCAAGCTCCTCGCTTTGCACAGTCCACCGCAATTTTGCTGTCGTTTGCTGAAACTGATTGCTTGCGTATTTGGCTACAACGGATTTTGAGCTGCGTCACTGGAACTCTGTTTGGTGCATGCACGACCTTTGCTGGCGTTAATCAATTTTTTAATAATTACTTTCATCCATTTGACGCAAGTAGCTCTCAGTATTTGTGTAAGTCAATTACACATTCCCTCGAAAGACGGCATAAATTACAAGTAAAGCCAAAGTCGTTAAGAAATACTCTTAGGAGAATATCCATGTGAACAAAAATTAAATATCTATGACCATCTAGAAGAGACTTAGTAGAGAGGGCATTGTTGACAGACGTATTTGGTTAAAAGCTGGTTCGCTGGAAGCTACTATAAAGCATTTTTTACAATGTTCTAAACGACCTCATATAAAAAACTTATTTCTGCATTCCGCCTTAGAAAATTCTCAACAGCATCGAAACTAGCATTAGCAATGGCAACAACAATATACAGCCCGGATTTTGTAGCGGTGCAGTAGTGGTTCTTCCCAGCTTTTCTGGAGGTTGACGATTTTTGCGCCCAGTTGTACCACCGGTGTCTTGCAAGTAGGTGCTGGAGCTCACATTGCAGTTGGGTGCAATTGAAGCGGCAACGAACGTGCTGCCTCTGCAAATGATAATAGCAAACGGCAACTACCGCTATTGAAAGATTACTTAATGCCAAAACAAACATAAGAGCCTCTGCGGCAATAAGGAATGGAAAGCATCTAATAGCGCGGAGGCATGCAAACAGCACAGTTGCAAGCGGTGCTCCGGTTGTGATGCATTGTTGTGCCGCAATGCATTATCGCTGTTGCATGTTGCAAGTTCAAACCTCAGGCGAAATTCTTCCAAAGAAGTAAATGTACAGCCGTGACTTTTGCAACATATAATTATAACATTTCCGGCTATTGTTATTACTGGGCTTCATATCTGCCACAGGGTAGTTTTTTTTCTCACTCTTGTGACTTCTTATTTGTTGTTCACATTTCGAGTCAGTGTTGCACGTGATTAGTGGAAAATTTCGTACTGTCGTTAGAGGGCAAGGTGCACCAACAGTGGAATGTAGCACGTCGTTTGCAACAACTCGTTGTAGAAGGTACACAGATAATGTGGCAAGAGGTATTAGTTCTAAATTTTACCAGCAAAAATGTTTGTTGTTTGAGAAATGTGTGTTGAAAATCCAACAATCCAAGTTTAAACAAAATTGCCAAAGGCAAAATACACAAAATAGCGTAGCAAATGCGTGACAACTGTGCCAATGTGTCAAGCAAGCATACCGCGAAAACACTAAAATTCCCAAATGTGTAGCCAACGGCAATAGCAGCAGACCGAGTCTCAGCAACGGCCACCTTCAGACTCGCTGCCGGTTTCAACGCCAACGCGAAAACTAATATTGCCAACATTGCCGCCGGCGGAACAATTAATAAAAATAGACACACACAGACGTTTGCATTTGGAATGCGGCTATTTTTTATAGGTGGACGCAGCTCAATTACCATAGCAAAAACAACAATAAACAATAATAAGCAAATAACAACACAAAATTTAAATAAAACAAATTCGCAAAATGAAATTAATTTGTACAACAAGTGGCAATCAATTTTCATAACCGACAATATCAATGGCAACAACAGTTGTGTCAGGCAGGCCGCATTGATAGTTAGAGCAACAGCACCAACCACATCCGCAGTATTACAATAATTGAGTTGAGCCATTGCCTCGCGCTTGTCAAGCTTAACATGAAGTATCAAAGAATTAAGCTTTGAGGTGAATCAATAAATCTGCAAGCCTAGCTTCCAAATAAAATATAAAACCTTTCGCTTTTGAATATTTTGAGCCATTTAATTGATTTAATGAATACGCCATAGACTTGAGTTTAATTATAGAGAAGAAATTTAATTTCCTAAAAGCGAGCAGATGAGATTTTCAGGAGTTGCTGCTTTGCGATAAACACCGAAATGGCTTTGTTGATTGCTGGCCTAGTTTCTGTTAACAATACACACTCGCACTTATATATTCCATTGCAGAACTGGCGAGATGATTAATAAACTTGGAAGGCACACTTAAGTCAAGCTCCAGATTTTTCGGCGTAATATAACAGCTCGAAAATAACCCCAATAATCCCCAGGATCGGCTATTCCACTGCAGCAAATGTAGCCAAAGGGAATTGAAAAAAACAACATGGGAAAACAGTATAGAATTGAAGGTTCTCAAGGAATAAGGGCTGCATGCAATTCAACTCGCATTTAACATTTTCAATGCTCAAACGTTTCCTGCTAGAAAGTTAAGAAGGGTAAAGCAAAGTGACGAAAGTTCGAATAGCTAAAGTAAAACCTCATTATTTACCCAAAGGATGTGACGTGCTTAATAAGCGGCACTCTTTCTCTATTTGCTTTCAAAAACTATTAGAAAATATTAATGTTTCAAAAAGGAGATTTGAGTGAAAAGTCATTCACACAACCCGTTTGAATAATATTCGTTCGCGCCACAAAACAGTTTAACCCAGCGTTGATGCATTGTGCAACATTGCCTGGAAAATTTATATCAATAATGAAATGGCTCGTTTTAAAGAAGTCAAATGTTATATAGAAAGGCACCTCTTAATGCTGCATACCACACCCCAATATACTTTTTCCGAATTGGACAAGGAACCAGAGTTCCAGAGCTCAAAAAGGAGATTTGAGTGAAAAGTCATTCACACAACCCGTTTGAATAATATTCGTTCGCGCCACAAAACAATTTAACCCAGCGTTGATGCATTGTGCAACATTGCCTGGAAAATTTATATCAATAATGAAATGGCTCGTTTTAAAGAAGTCAAATGTTATATAGAAAGGCACCTCTTAATGCTGCATACCACACCCCAATATACTTTTTCCGAATTGGACAAGGAACCAGAGTTCCAGAGCTCACTTGGAGTATCGGTAAAATCGAAATATAAACTGATTTTCTGGAAAACTGGTGAAAGTTTTACTTCATTTAGTAGTACCATTTGTCCCAACTCGTCAATAAAAAGTAAATTACCTAATAAGCTAACTCTTATTTGTTGGAACACTGCCCAGTGAACTCGAACGATTAAGATCGCGTTAAATTCATTGAGCCCACTGCGATCACCAAATTATTAGAGTAATTTAACTATTTTCTAATTTCCTCATGCGGCATCGGTGCACTTCAGCGCGGCGCAGATAGTAAATCAAGCACCATTATTACCAGCAGCAAGCAAATTTATAATACCTGCTGAAAATATACGCCTATCTCTGGCACCGCTCAGCTGAATCTCACATCTTAATGACTTTGGATTTGTTGCCACTGTGGCCTTTTTTCACCCTTTAATTCCTACGAATATTTTTTATTGCAGTTGCTATTTTTATTTTTAACATTTTTTTTTTGACCGCTACTTTCGGTCGGGCGTTTTAAAACGATTTTGTTTCATTTCACGCTGTTTTAAGCTGGTTTTTAGCAGCTCCAGCAGTTAATCTGAAAGCACCAAAGTGTTGTCAGTTGTTGACTACGCTGCAGTTCAGCGGCGAACTGAAGCATAACAATGCAGAGAGTTTAGGTAAACCACCCAAGTAATGTATGAACAATCATAAGACTGTTTAAAGGCTGGCGGAGCAACGTCGAACGGCGGGCGTACAAACGGGCGGATTTCCGCGCTACACGCGAGCAAGTCGAGCACCCCTTGTACTCGTAAGCCGTGCTACCCAATAAAATGGGATGTAGCGATTGTTTTATGGCCCACTACTTGCACGGTGACCCTGTGCTAAGCAAAACGGATATGTAAATGGGTGTACATATGAAATAAACCAATTCATATTCAAGAATGTGCATGCTACATCTCATAGAAGGCAAATAAAATATTTGAAGTAGAGTGTCGTGATGTGTAAGTAGCCCGTTTTCTAAGTTTTATTTCAATGTGAATAATTTCAAGTTTTTGGGTCTGCCCTACTAGTATGACCAACATTTTGTTGTTGGTGTTGTAATGAGCTCTAAACAAAATGACTGACAGTCTTTGAAACGCAGTTCAATTTAATGAAATAATTTACGGCTTTTAACTAAGTATTTAGCTTTGAGATTTTTCAGCATTTGCAAGTCCAAAAATCTTGAAAATGCTCTTGGCTGCACACTTTTTCATAAGATATGCATATTATACATTTATGTATATTATTATACTTATATATATGTATTTAAGTGTGGCATGTATGTAAGTATATAGAAGAATGTATGTTATTAAAAATCAATTAGTTCCAAATTGCCAATGTTCACGTTTTCCAGGATATTTGGCCTTACTTCGTGCATACATGCATTTGCATGTGCAAGGTCTGTCGCAAAAGTTCCCAGTCTGCCTTCAGATCTCAGTAACCAGTGGTACCATCTGGAATATTGTGTCAAAATTTCATCACATTTACTTTAATATAAACTGATTTTTCGCATCTAATGCAACAGTACTTTTGAACATTCGGTTGAAAAATAAATGATTTTAAACTCCGAGATCGATTCGAGAAGTACAAAATGGTGCAAAAAACGTACACCTCTACTTCTGAGTGGGTTAAAGAAGATATAGAGAAGGTCAGGGAGTTTTGGAAGACGACAAGTGTACCGGCTGTCTAAGATCTATTGTGATCGCAAAAACCTTGAAGTTGTGCGGAATACCTAAAAAACGGAGACGAATTCTTCATTTCATTACATTGAAATTGAACTAAATATATTCCGTGATTCGTTTCATCGTTTGGTGTCACGAACTCGTCGTGTTTCACCAGATTACTGTGCTGGAGCTGGCGATTTTGATATAATGCGCCTGCTCATCCCCCAAAAATGGCATTCTATGTATCAAGAGCTATCCGTATTCACCTGACTTAGTTCCATGTGGCATTTTTCTGTTTGGAAAATTACATTTGACTGTCGAAGGCAAGCGTTATGCAAACATTGAAGACATTCAAACGTCGACGACCACCATCATGAACAAGATTTCCAAAAGCAAGTTAAATAACCCGTTTGATAGGCTTCCATGCATAGAGTCCGAAGGATACTTACCATTTGAATAAAATAAATAAACTTTTATTTTTTTTCCACGCAATTCTACGCTAGTTCGGCAACTTTTGCGATAGACCTTGTAGGTATGAGAAAAATATAGGCTGGCGCATACCTTGAATTTTTTGCATTAATACATTTTTAATTCATAATATATTGTAGTTTTCTCTACAGTCTTTTTCTGCATTTTTCACAACAACACTTGGCAGCCCCATCGGTATGTATAACAAAGTATAAATGTTTTATGCTCGTTTTATTTCTATTTTTCTTTTGCAATGAGCTCATTTTCAACAAGTGAGAGTTTATTTTGGCTCTTTGGCGTAAGGTGAACCGCAAGTTGCGGTGGCCGCGCACAGCCAAGTCGAACGTTGCCACTTAACGATTGCAAATAGCAATATTCTAGAGTTCAATGCTCCACGCCGCTTATATCCTATTTATGCGCCTGCGTGCTATTGTGTGTGCCTCAGTTTGACACGCCTGTGGTTGCTATCCCAAGCTTTCAATGCATGCTCCAATTGCAGTTGCATTTACTGCTGCGGCGGCGCACGCGCATTGTTTGCCACAACGTGCCTAAGTGGCAGACAGCCTGCCTGCCAGACGCATTGTGCTGACTGTCTTTGAACAAAAAAAAAAGAAAATGCTGGAAAATCTTAACTGGGATGTCTTCAACAAATCTTAATACTGCAGAGAATTTGTAAAGCAGCTAGTGATAATCAAATACAAAAATTATACTTATATACATATATACCAAATGATGATACACAGTATTCGATCTTTCAAATCTTTTTGCACACCACTATTCATTTTACAAAACCCCTCATAAAAAATATCTGCCATTCGGGGTCGGCTTAAAACTGTAGAGGACGCACGCCACAAATAAAAGGAGGAGCTCGGCCAAACACCCAAAAAGGGTGTAAACGCCAATTATTTATTTTATTTTTTTTAATTTTTTTCACGTAGGTATTGTATACTTGTATTGCCACGTAATGCAGATTAGCGCCAGTTTACACTAGATATACAGATATACCTATGTACGCTATGACGAAAGAAATATTATATTACACAAAAATGTGAACAAATTACAAAAAAGATATAATAATTAATTGTTTCTTATTACAAGTGGCGGACAACGAGTAAAAACAAACATATTTACACATCTATCTATGTGAGTCTGGTGGGCCATAGCTGCTGGCAACTGAGCGCATTGCATATGCATTTGCATCATGTGGGCCACAAGTGGCGCTAAATGCCACACAACACAAATCAAACAACAATCAAAATTTACGTGTAAGTAATATCTGCTGACCGCCTGCCTGTTGGTCTCTTGGTCCGTCTTTGTGCTTGTTCGACTGTAAATCTCGCTTGCTCCCCACTTAACTGATTATGAACTCGTCGTAACGGTTTGTTCATGTGTCCAAGCATACATATGTAAGTATCCATCATCGCAGCCGACCACCAGCCGGTCGTTTGGTTTGACTCCGCGACCATTGGCGAGTGCAAATACGCACACAAAGTAAACGAAATGCACGCACATACATATGCATTTGTGTACACTACGCCATCGATACGTACTTATGTAGATAGCTAAGTAATCTGGAATGCGGCTATCATCGAATGCGCGCGGATAGTATCTCCAGTAGTACACTTTGTCCGTCCGGCAAAAAGCTCGCAATTTTTATTTATTTGCTGCACAGTTGTCTCGCTGGCTTGTTTCGCTTTCAGTTTTCTTCGTTACGTCTACTTTTTTATTATTGCCATTATGAAGGTATGTATGTATGTGCGAGCTCTGTGTTGTTTTCATTATTATTATTGTATTATTTGTTAGCTTGATGAACATTTTTATAGCCATGCCTCAGACGATTTGTTTGCTCATGGAATGCTTGTATGTGAATGCATCTGCAATACGTACATTAAGGTGTCTTACCCTCCTTAAAAAAACGACACTGTTTTCACAAGTGAATTATAAAATTTGGTATATTTTATGATTTCGACCGAAATACTTAAGCTCAAACAGGGTTATCTCCGAGCTACACTGTGCTTAAGAGACCCCTAAAAACATTGATAATTCATCAAAAAAGTTTATTTACATCGAAAATATCAAAGTATTAACATTTTATAAACATTTATTTAAATCATTGGCATTTTTAGAAGTAATGTATTTTCAGCACGGCCCAGCTCACTAATAACCCTGTGTTTAGTTAATATATTTTGGTAAAAGTCAAAGCACATTGAACAGGTGGTAGCGGTAAAGCAGCTGATTTGACTTTTTTCTATTTATTCTGTCTCTAAGATGTAAACTTTTCTTTAAATTACTCCAAACTCTCAATATTTGTTTATAGATTTTGACATTGGAGGGACCAAAAGCAAAACAAAAAAATACATATTCTTGTTGGTTTTGATTTACTTCAATAAGCCTTGGTAGAAGTAATAAAATGTAAAAAAAAATATAATTCGGTTGAGGCAACTTTGTTTTTGGCGGAGCACCTTAATCTGCATACATGTATGTATGTGTATATGTGTGAGACTGAATGTGAGTTGGTGATCATGTTTACAAAACAAACGTGTTTCTTGTGCCTTTTAAGTGTTGCATGTGGCACGTACCGCGCTAGCAAACATGATAAATACTGAGAGCGAAATTTAAGCAATTATGTAAATATATATAAATATACAATTCATATTGAGCAGGTATACAAGTTTTTATGTATTTATATGAATGTATGTTCATGCAACACCATGCCTTAATTGCAAGGTATTTAGCGAAGAGTTGGCAATGGTTCCATAAAGGAAAGTCAGGAAGTTGCAAAATTTAGTAGCTGCGAGTAGGCGAATGGCGGAAATACATACATATGTATGTGCATGCGTATATGTGTGCGCTTTATTCAAAATGGTTCCCATCAGGAGCCGAATAAGCGCAAACTAGTCTTTGCGAAATTTCACAATGCCGCGTTGCTGAAGTAAAGGTAAAGTAAGAATCCAGCCAAATATATATATAATCCAGCCAAATATATATATATATATATATGTATATATGTATATAATTGACGCGTACACCCTTTTTGGGTGTTTGGCCGAGCTCCTCCTCCTATTTGTGGCGTGCGCCTTGATGTTGTTCCACAAATGCAGGGACCTACAATTTCAAACCCACTCAGAGCGGATATTTTTATGAGGAGCTTTTTCATGGCAGAAATACACTCGGAGGTTTGCTATCGCCTGCCGAGGGCGATCGCTATTAGGAAAATCTTTTTCTTAATTTTGGTGTTTCACCGATATACGAACCTACGTTCTCTGTGAATTCCCAATGGTAGTCACACACCAACCCATTCGGCTACGGTGGCCGCCATAACCACGAAAAAAAGAAGCATTCAATTGTGTATATAAAGAGCAAAGGTGTTCGACTTTCGGTCATTAAAAATCAATATTGCAAGATTAATTTCATAGTGGCGGGCAACCTTAGATATGCAATAAGAAGTTTTTCAGCCAATTTCTGCCATACAAATTTGTCATAAAAAATGTCATATAAGGCAATGTCGAAATGATTTGTTTCATATTTTTACGATGGGCATAATTCCGATCGCTTCTGATCACTCAACTAAATTGTGCTAATAGTAATGAAAATTTAAAAAAATATCCAAGGATTCTCTAAACCCCTTTTATATTATATTAAAAGCAAAAACTTTTTGAGGACACTTTTGTCCCATCAAGAATTTTTTCCAAGTATTCGAAAAATATTGGCTTGGTGCCACATCTAGAATATGATATACAGCGTATGATAGAATTTCGCATTCAAACTTTCAGAGCTTCTAGCTTGTCTTTAAAGATATGTTCGGCCTGTTGGTGACTAGATTGTACACAACACCTTTCCTATTCGCATGCCTCATCTTCGACGACCATATTACCAGAACAAAACAAATGAAGCCACCGCTTTGCTATTGCAATCATACCTGTATTGACCTCGTAAAGCATATGCTTTTGGCCACCTTGGTCGTCATGGTGCAAAATAATATATCGAATTTTCTAATTTTTGTTATCTACATAATGGATCGACATACGACATAAATCGCTTCACCAAACACAAAACTGTCAAAGAGCTTTTTTTTAATCGTATTACCAACTTTAAGTTGCCATGTAAAATGACCCGAAAAAAATGGGTATAGGTAGGGTAGAAGGGGGCCCATTCACCGCTGGGGTACATTCGCCACCCCCCGTTTTCTCTAAATTTATCAGTGATATCGAACATTCATGGTCGATATATTGTACTTCAGTTGACCACCTCTCGTTTAACGTACCTTGACATTTAAAGTTTACAAGTGATCGTACACAGTCGCGTCTATTCAATTTCTTGCATTGCTGTAGAAACTTTTGGATGTAATATAAGTATATTTTACAATAACTTTGTTAATTTTGATAAATGTCAAAAACTTTTCATAAGTGTGACAACGGCTATATTTCCTTAAATAAAGTTTAAAACTAGTTTTGCAAAAGTGCTGTGGAGTGCAAAAAAAAATAACTTTTGTAAGAGTGGCTGCACCTGGGGCATTCGCCAGGCTACAGGTGGGGCAGTTTCGCCGTCGATTGTGCCCCATGGGGTAAATGCGCCACTGGAAAATGCAACCTACCCATGAGTTAGACTCAGATAAACTTATATAATATTTTACGCTAGGTTGTTGTAGCAACATGGTTCGGAACTATAAGAGAAAAACTAACCGTAGCAATTTGGATGAGGAAAAAATTAAACTTGCTATTAAGGATGTTCTTGCAAAAAAATGTTACGTAAGCGAATCCGCGCGAACATTTGGCTTAAGTCGCACTACATTAAGACACAGAATAGCAAAAATGAACAAAGAAAAAACCCAAGCACTTGATGACTCTGGAAATTCTTCAGACGACGAAACATTTCCATTCTCTTCAAAGTACAGCTCCAACCAAGTATTTACAAAGAAACAGGAAAATGAAATAGCAGAATACCTCAAGGTGTGTTATAACCTTCAACATGGATTTACGTACAGCGCTGCGCGGAAGTTCGTTTTCAACTATGCCGATGTGAACGACATAAAAGTTCCTGTAACTTTGATAAGTACCAAAACAGCAGGAATTGATTGGATGCAAGGCTTCATGAAGCGAAACAAAGATTTAAGTTTGAGAAAAGCTGAAAACACGAGCCTTGCGCGTTTTACGTCATTTACAAAAGCAGCTGTAATGGCATTTTTTGACAATGTACAAATTTTGTATAGTAAATATTCGTTCGATCCTGGTGACATATATAATCTTGATGAAAATGGTATAACCACAGTAGCCATTAGACATATCCGTATTTGGGCCATTTAAAAAATATCTGACCACATCATACAATGATTTTCTTTTATCTAATCCTGGACGAGCTATAACTATATACGATATACCTCACCTTTCTAAAATGCCTTTTCAAAAGGCATTTGTATCTGAGAACATTTGCGAGGGTTTTACAACAGCCGGGATAAACCCATTTAACAGGCAAGTATTTCAAGACACAGACTTTGTAGACATAACTGTAGAACATGCCACTGCTGATGATGTTGAACCGGTCACTCCTTGTGAATGTTCACCCATACCAGCTCCTAAAAAAACTCCAGAACAAGTTCGCCCTCTTCCTAAAATTGGCAAGTCTCGTAATTTTTCAAATCTAAGAAAAGGTTCATCTAAAATTCTTACATCTACGCCGTCCAAGGAAGAAAAAGAAAATACTGAATTGAAAAAAGTACGACCACGCAAAGTAAACAAAAGGAACTTGAATTCAAAAAAACGGATATCATCGGCTGAAACATCAGACGACTCATTACTTATAAGTTTTGCAGATACAGTTAAATCAACTGGATCGTTCGTTGACACCGAGGGCTTGGACTTAAATGATTATGTTCTTGTGCGCTTTCGAGGTCAAATAGATCAATTTTATGTTGGTCAAATAATAGGCGAGTTTGAAGATTCATTCGAAATCGAATTTCTACGAAAAAAGACGCAATCATGGGTATTTTTTGATCCGGCTATTAAAGACATGTCATATGTGCCAAAAACAGATATTGTTTTGAAGCTTCCTGAACCCATTCATCCCCCTGGTACTTCTCGAGCTGCTGCAACATATGTATTTGAATCAGATTTAACACAATTTAATGTGAAGTAAAGTATATACTTTATCCCGGACTTGGAATTTTATAGATTTAACAATTTCTCTTACTTCCCTCTTTCCCTTCTTCTCATTCTCTCTCTATTCTCTGCTCTCCACTCTTATCCTTCTTCCTCTGCCCCTCCCTCCAATCTCTCCCCTCTCCTCATCTTTCTCATTCTTGTTCTCATCCATCATAAAAAAGTTTATTAAAAACTATAAGTAGCTATACTTTTTTAAAAAGCATTTTGTTCATCGTGGCGGTTTTACCCCATCTCCCTGGCGTATGTGCCCCATGGGCGGGGCAGCTTCGCCAATTTGGGTAACTTCAAATAATCTTTAAAAAAATATATAGAAACATTAAAAAATACAAAGGAGAAAAAAACAAAGAAGATAAGAAATAAAGGTTTCCAGGTAAGCAAATATCAAACAAAAAAAAAATATTTTTTAGTTTCCACAGCAGTTAAAAAAAAAGAGGTTGTCTGTAAAGTCGGTTTACTGACGATAGTTTAACGTGACAACGTCATAAGAAAATATTGATGGAATGGTTGCAATTTTCAAAACAAAATTTTAATTTTATTTGTTTGATAGATATTTTGTATGGATATAGAGGAGGAGGTAAATAGAATTGCAATGGAATAGGTCAAGTTACATTTACACAAACGTGAAAAATGACGAAACACTTATCAAATTCATGAAAGATATCTTCAATTTCGATTGTGACGTTAATAAGTCAACAACACTAAGAGGCACCATCATCGATTTGCCTTTTTCAAGACACTTTACACTCGAAACACTCCCTTTCATTTCCTACTTTTTCTATCATCGTCCTATTCTCAACAGAGAAATGGTTCATTACCATGCACACAGGAAGAAGGCATATGCAAATACAAGTATGTGAATTTATATACAAATGCGCATATACATACATATACATACATATATATGCTCACTCAAGTAGGACAGAGCCAGATGTCGAACGTTGCCGAACGCGGGGGCCGATTGTGCTCTTTGTCGTTCGTTCCGCGCTCTCGCTTGCAGTTCAAGCACATTAGCTTACATTTGCTTGCATACGGAATAGATTCGTATATTTGATATGTCCATACGATTTCTATGCATCTTTACATATAGATTTGTTCTTTTTGAAAATTGCGCGAAATTGTATATGTATATGCATGTTTATATACATATATTAGTATACAACATATCTTATAAGGTATATGGTAAATATTACCATACATTTTTTCCTTCATATATAATAAAAAAATTAATAATAATATTGGGAGGTTGAATTAGTTTTAAAGGTTTTTTTCGAAGATTTGGGGCTTTATTGTGAAAAAACGGTACAAAATATTTTATTTGAAGTATTGGCCATCGCTAGCTACAACTTTCGCCCATCTTTCGGGCAATTTCCGGATGCCGTTTCTCCAAAATTCTGGACAACAGGTATTATTAACAAACTTGGTTTTATTTTAAATTCTTCAAGTAAATGAAATTAATAATAATCAATAAGAAGGCATATGCAAGTACAAATACGTGAATTTATATATGTACATATGCGCATATACATACATATATACGCTCACTTAAGTAGGAGAGAGCAAGATGTCGAACGTTGCCGTTCGTTTGCTTTGTTCGTTCCGCGCTTTCGCTTGCAGTTCATTCAAGGTAACGGCAATGAGCAAGGTAACGACAAATAAGCAAGGTAACTACAAATGAGCAAGGTAACACTAATGAGCAAGGTAACGACACATTTTTTCGTGTGTGCAGCCGGCTAAATCGAATTATAAGACGTTATCACGTCAAAAAAATGGCGTATGTGCCCCCTTCTATTCTACATCGTGAAATATGGCTCACTAAATATAGATAGTGATAAATGCTCAGAGCTGTCTACTTCCACCAAACTGCGCTCAATGGCTCAATGCCCCTTACTTTCCCTCAAGCATACATACATACAAATACATTTGTACTCTCTCTATTCCCTCGCAGTTCACTTACTTGCACTTTTGCGTCATCAAATTGTTGTAACGTCTGAATGAAGCGAAAAAGTGATGCCTGCGCGAAATGTCTGTGAAATGATGCTGATTGCCGTAATTGATATGCAAATTCACAACTACAGATTAAAACAATCGCGAAATCTTAAAAAGATGTGCAAAATAAATAAAAAATTAACATTTATTTAAAGGAACATATGCAAAAAAGCGCGAGTAGAAGTTCACTTGTGGAGATGTAGCCAATTAAACAACCACGCACATATACAAGCAACAAGAACATCAACAGAAACAAGAAACAACCAGCCCACATCCAGCAGAAAATCAACAATCAACAGTTTGTACTGTGCATCAGTAGCAGCGCATGTGAATAATAGTGGGGTGTGAAAAGAGTCAGACGCATGTTCAGCGCGCCACCAACAAGGCACCTACTTAAACTAATACTGAGACACAAATGCCTGCATTGGTCGTTTAAAAAGCGTTTAAAAACAGTTATATTCAAATACTTGTGCAGGTCAAGGATTCCACCCCATAAACATTTTCGATTTGCCACACTGCCACTTCTATGTGGAAAAGGAAATGAAGCAAAACAGAGTTGAAAATTCGCGCCAACGATTTGTACCACATTCCCAGCATTAAAGCAGGCCACCAAAGTGCACGGATCACTAAGCGAAGTTGGGAAATACTTGCGTGTGTGTGTGAATCTAGGTATGTTTGCCTGCTTGAGTCATCATTGGTATACAGATAGCATAAAAAGTATTTGTAATAAAGCGCTAAAGGTACCTACTGTATTACTTAATGAGAAAAATTATTAGCACAAGTTTCAGCTTGCAAATCACTTACCTAACCAGATTTCGTTTTAGTTATGTTTTGTTACAAACAAAGCAGATGGCACAATTTGAAAGCTGCTGTTTTCAAAAAGGCAATTATTATGACAACATTTTGTGCCATATTTACTGCTTTTCATTTTTTTCCATTTAGTATTGAAATTATGGCGACCGCCGTAGCCGAATGGGTTGGTGCGCGACTACCATTCGGAATTCACAGAGAGAACGTCGGTTCGAATCTCGGTGAAAACACCAAAATTAAGAAAAAGATTTTTCTAATAGCGGTCGCCCCTCGGCAGGCGATAGCAAACCTCCGAGTGTATTTCTGCCATGAAAAAGCTCCTCATAAAAATATACGCTCTGAGTCGGTTTGAAACTGTAGGTCCCTGCATTTGTGGAACAACATCAAGGCGCACGCCACAAATAGGAGGAGGAGCTCGGCCAAACACCCAAAAAGGGTGTACGCGCCAATCATATATATATATATATTGAAATTAAACAAGTTTAGACATTTTTTTTTTTTTTTTTGTTTTGTCGGGACAACTAGCAAGTGCAGCACTCAGACATTAATTGAATCCATTGTACTACACTTGGATTCCCTTTTAATTTTCTTTAAATCTACCCGATCTCCGAAGAAATCTGAGTAGATCTTGTGATGCCAAGGGGCCAAGATGGTCGCTTCTTAACACATCAGTGCCAAAGACCTCAAACCTGATTCGGGCGAAGGCGGGGCAGACACACAGGAAGTGGTCCGCCGTCTCATCCTCCTCTTCACAAGCTGGGCAGAGTACACTGTCTGAGATGCCCAACCTTTCCATGTGCTTTGCCCACAGAAAGTGGCCCGTCATCAGTCCAACCAGCCGTCTGCACTCTCCTCTGCTTAATGACAGAAGGGTTTGCGACAGTCGATCGGACATGACAGGTAACATCAGTTTTGTCCATCTGCAGCCTCTCTCAGCCTGCCAAGCTCGCTTGTGGGTAGTAGTTACCCATTTGCTGACGTGGCCGTGATGGCCGCAGAGGGGAGTGGCAAAGCGGGCTCTGGGCCAAAGAAGTTGGCTTCAGAGCCCATCTTAACTAAGGACTCAGAGGTCTCGTTACCCGCGATACCCACGTGTCCCGGGACCCATGTTAGCATCAGGCTATTATGTCTGCCGACATAGTTCAGCCTGGATTTACAGGACTTCACTATCCCTGATGTGGTTTGAGGGCTGTCTAAGGCCATAAGCGCTGCTTGGCTGTCGCTGCAGACACATATAGATCTGCCTCTCCATCGTTTTTCCACAACAAAGTTCATCGCTTCTTGAACTGCATACACCTCCGCTTGAAACACAGATGCATGCATTCCAAGAGCAAAGTGCAGTTTTGTCCCGCTGTATTCCACGTAGACCCCAGAGCCGGAGCCATGCTCGGTCCTGGAGCCATCCGTAAAAATGCGAAAACAGTGTTTGCCGGGCTCATTTTCTGAGTCTCCCCACAACTGAGCCTCTGGTAGCACTACAATGCATCTCTTTTCAAGTACGACTCTTGATGGCATTGAGTCAAGGGGCATGGAGAGAATCGTTGGATCGATGTCCATGCCTTCTCTGTGTTCCAATGCCGGACAAGGGCCGTACCAGTTCCCACTGTGTTTCAGTCTGCAGATGGCCTTCAGGGCCTCTCCTCGGATGAAAGCATCAAGTGGTGGTAAACCAATCAGAGCATCTAGTGCCGGGCCTGAAGTAGTCGGAAAAGCTCCGGTGCAACAGATGGCCACAGTGCGTTGTAGTCTCGATAAGGTCCTCCTGACTCCCACTAGGGATAGTCTACTCATCCAGACCACTGATGCATAGGTGATAATGGGTCTTATCATAGCCGTGTAGATCCATAGGACCTTGCTAGGAGAGAGACCCCACGTTTTCCCAAAGACACCTTTGCACTGCCAGAAAGCTGTCAGCGCTTTGGATGCCTTTGTCTCAACGTGTGATTTCCATAGGAGCTTACTATCGAGGATTACTCCTAGATATTTAATTTAGACATTACACAGCAAAAATAATGAAACTAAATATGGCATGAAAATAAATTGAAATTACTTAGCCGCACAGAGTACATCAGATAAGTACATAAAATGCGCAGTAAAAGTAAAAGAAAATTGAAAGTGAAAAAAACTGGAAATAATGGCAACCTGTAACACCTATTCTCACTTACAATACTTCAGTGCTAAAGTACTTTCCAAGTTTTTATGTATTACAAAAACAAAAACAAAACTTGTAAAATACATGTTTGCCCATTTAATGGGCATATACGCACGCGTGTTATAATTAAAAAATCCTGCTTTGTACCACAGAACCCCAGCAGATTTTTTTGTTTAATTAGCGTCTAGCTCCCAAATCAAGTAGAAAATGTTCCAGTATTGCTTGGGCTTTCAAATTTTTCTACCTTTGCATATTTTCGACTTCAGCTTACAGCAACAAAAGGAAAGGGTCATAGACCCTTCTCCAATAGTTATTCGATTCATTAAACTAAATACTTTTGTGAACTTCTTCTGGAAGCTCACACACAGAGAGCTTATGAGTATATATATGCCTACATACATATATACAATACATTAAGCTACCACTAAACCACAATAAGAAATTTACAGAACGAACTATTCAACGCGCACGCAATTAACGAACTCCATATACATACATACGCAGATATTTACTCAGAAGAATAACATTCGCTTAATGTTTAAATAAAAAGTTAAAGAATTCGATACTGGGATGATTAATTTTTAAAGATATGCACGCGCGGTTACACCAAAAAAAATATTTTGGAAGGTAAATATACAAATTTATACAAATTGTGAAACCATCAAAGGTGCACTTTCATCAACATGTATGTATATAAAATATATAATAAATGATAAGTTAAATAACACTTAGTACAAAATAAATTTACTCGCGATCAAGTTTTTCTGTTCTTAGTCACTCACGCTGATGTCAATTGAAGCCCAGAAGCGTTTGTCGAGCTGGACCAATAGGTCAATCGACAGAGAAACTTTCAACAGCTGAATCCCAAGTTTAAATTTGTTATCAAACTGGAGCGATGTTTCACTCTGATGTTGAAATCTTCTTTTCTCTACATGAATCAAGCAGCCAGGCGAGAAAGTAATATATTTACTTTTATAAATTTGATAATACTTTCATTGATACACCAATAACACTGAACATCAGCGATTATGTATCTGGTACACTTGACTTAATTTTCTTTTTAGTCCCCTCATTCATACTCAATCAATGGGGCCACAATATCGTCTTAAGTCCCTATTCTTTCAGGGCTACTATCTAACCTGAAGAAAAACACTTTACTTGATTATTATTGAATATTACGGAATATGCGGCCGCCATAGCCGAATGCGTGACTACCATTCGGGAGTGCGTAGGTTCGAATCTCCGTGCATGAACATCAAATAATAGAATTAGTTGTTTCTATATTGGTCGCCCCTCGGCAGGCAATAGCAATCTCCGTGCATGAACATCAAATAATAGAATTAGTTGTTTCTATATTGGTCGCCCTCGACAGGCAATAGCAAGCCTCCGAGTGTATTTCTGCCTCTTCATAAAAAATCATTTCCCGTTCGGAGTTGGCTAAAAACTGTAGATCCTTCCAATTGTGGAGTAACATCAAGATGCACACCACAAATTGGAGGAGGGGCTCGACCAAACTCCTAACGGAAATGGTAGAATAGCTCTCCAGTAAAATGGCTATTTTGGCTTTGCAGGCAGTGTTTCAAACGGTCGGGGCAATTTTTGTTGACTTCGTTCAAAATGTGCGGCGTTACTCCAGCAATAGTGTCTTGAATATTTTCCTCATATCCTCTTCCTCATTTCGAAAGAGGTAAGGTCTGATGATGCCGCCTTGCAATAAATCGCACAAAAAAAAACCTCGCCCGCAAAGATGATTGTTTGGCCGAAATCAGAATCTCCGATTTACAACTGAGTCAATAATATTTTTGAAAAATTTCACCACTTTCAGCAAGCATGCAACCATGCTTGATGATATCCTACGAAACCTTTACTGCATATTTTTACAATTGAATGTAATTGATAACTTTGACAGCTGCTGAAATGTAAGAACTGTCATTGCTATCCGGTCACCCTTTAGTAAGTTTCATGTAAGTATTGCAATCTTTTTAGGCAGGTTTAAGTATGCCCTTATATACAAATATATTATATGTATATAAGCGTATATCTGTTTGAACAGTGACTACAACTCCTTGCAGCTATAAGTAGTAACAATTGTAAGTAATTGATTATTCGCGCACTCAATGAGTTCAAGTAGTTGTTAGACTTATTACGGTCACACATCCGTATGCGTGTGCGCATAGTGCAAGTGAAAAATGGACAAGCAGCAGATGACAGACAAAGGCCAAACGAAAGCTGACAACTCCTGCCTATTATACAAATGACTGTCAATTTAGTGGGTTGTCCGTCTGCCAACCTACTACTTGTCTTTTTATTTTAAATCGAGTATAAATTTTTCTGGCTCGTTGTGGGAGTGAGTTGTTTTTTTGTTTATTTTGTTTTATTTGCGCAACTGCCCCACTTTATGCGATTTTGCACATACTGCTGTACGTCTTACTAAATTTATATTTATTTATACATTAAGCGGCTGCAAAAATATGTTATTTACTGCGCTGCCTGCATGAGATTTTTTATTACTTCGCTTAAACTTTTTTTTATTTTGATGAAATTTTCGTTGTATTTTGGCATTCCATTAACACTTGAAAGTGTGTCGAAGCGATGCATACACACATACATACATATGTTTATGAATTTACTCATACGCAAGCGCATATTTATTGTACTTACACATTTGTGAGGCGCCGAGGTCGCTATCAGTCGTGAATCATCGCCTTATTTAATGAGATGCTTAATGTGCCACAACAACAATCACAATGGCTACATTGGCAAGTGTTGGAAAGTTGACAATTCTTCGCAATTACTTTTTACTGTCTCAGCCCAACTGTTGCTGCGGCAAAATTACGATTCCTGCATTTTTTGTTGGAATCCCTTTCTTTGCTGCATTGTGTCTTTGCTTGCCCTTAATCACCGGCCTGATTGGTTGATAATGTAAAGTGGAAAGGAAAGTGGAACTAATGAACACTCCAGCAGCTATCAGCGTGTGCAACAGAAAGCAACATCACCTGAATGCAACATATTAAAATTGGGGCAAATAGTTTATATTTGTAGAGACAAGAAGTCAGTGGCGGCGCTAGACCAAATGTGTACGTCGGCGACATCAACTTCGCGAGGCCTCTTTACTTCGCAATGAAAAAAACCGTTAAATTAAGTGAGCCAAATTATAAAATAATTTATGAGTTTAACGAGTTTTATTGTTAATAAAATGATGACAAAAAATAATTACACACAAAAATTAAAATAGTCGAACTTTTCGGCTTTTAGCCGCTATTTCAGCTGCGATTGACAGAACTGATAACGCGGATAGTCTGTCTTGGCTCATTGTGCTTCTCAAATAGGTTTTTATCAATTTCAACTTTGAGAAACTTCTCTCAGCGGAAGCTGTGCTGACCGGAACTGTGAGCAAGATTCTAATTGTAATATAAGCATTTGGATATATTTCTTCTAAATTATTTTCTAAAATGTATTGGATGAGTTGTTTCGCGTCGTTGATAGAGTCTAGTGAATTAGTTTTTAAAAGCTGAAGCTCTTCATATAGTTCAAAAGGCTGTATATCACTGTTTTCGTCTTCCCGAAGTGTTGCACCTAAATCAGTCAAATGTTTGAGAAGATCCTCTTTTGGCATAGATTTCAAATAATTGATATCATAAATAAAACCAAATTGTTCAAAATATTCATTGAGCGCTGTAAATCGACATTCGGTATAGACTATTATAGCATATTATACCATTGTGTTAAAATAAATAACTCTGAACTGTATTTCAGGAGATTCAACTGGTTCATCAGTATGTTCGTAACTAAGCATTCGTTTTTTCCTGGCTATTCTTTTTTCCTTAAATTGAGACTGAATTTCATAAGTACTTTTCTCCACAAATAATCTAGCTTCTGTTACGCTTTTTTCAAATCCTGATTCAAATTCTTGAATCTAGCTACAAAATGAACGTAAAGTATCAATAGCGACTTGCAAGTTGACTTGAACCGATTGCCATAGTTTACTTATATTATTTACACGTAGCAAAACCTCATACCACACGTGTAATGCAACAATAAAATCAAAAGTTAACATTTCCTTTAGGACTGCTTCACAGTCGCTTAGAGTTTCGGAATCATCAGTTTTATTTTTCAGTTCATTCACAAATTCGATGACATCATTAAATTGAAAAAATATTGCTTTTACTGCTCCGATTCTACTCTCCCACCTCGTTTCAGACAGAGTTTGTAAAGTCAATTTTAATTTACTTTTTACTATCGCCCAACGCTTCCTTGACTTTGAAAACAGCACATAGATTTTATTGATAAAGCCGAAAAATGTTTTGGCTGTCGTTGAAGAGTTAACTGCATCTATCAAAAGTAAATTCCAATTGTGGCATCCGCATGGTGTGAAGAATGCTCTTGGATTTATATTGAGTATTCTTGTTCTGATACCTTTTCTAATTCCGACCATATTGGCGCCATTATCATATCACTGTTCTCGACAGTTTTGGAGATCTAGATTATTTCTTTCCAGTTCTTGCAATATTGATTTTGTTAAATACTCTCCTGTTGTTTCTGCGACGTCAATAAACCCAATGAAATGTTCTTCTACAGCGCCAGTTGACAAATTGCAAAATCTTAATATTATTGACATTTGTTCAACACGCCTTACGTCCATGGTACAATCGAGCAAGATGGCATAGTATTTTGCTTGTTTAACCCTGTGTATATATTTTCGTTAATAACTTATTTAGACATTAAAGTAGGTAATTAACTCGTTTTGGATATCGTGGCTCAGATAATGTTGATTAAGTTGTTTTTTATTAATACGTTGCATATGCTCCCGTAATGTCGGATCATATTTAGATAACAACTTAACTAAGTCTAGAAAATTGCCACAAATTTTACTATTGTTCAATTTCAAGGATTCTCGATGAACTCTAAATGCCAAATTGTGTTAGGCCAAGTAGTTTATTATATCTATCAATCTTTCAAACAAATTATACCAATGCTTTTGGGATTCCCTAATCAATCTCTCGTCATCCTTATCTATTGTTTTACCGTGTTTGATTCTTCACTCCATGTGTCCTTGACTTTGTTCATGTCTTTGCAGTATCCGACTCAGATCCTTCCAATCACAACACCTTCTTTTACTATCTGTGTCTGCAAATGTGAAAAAAGTCTACATGGTAAGCAATAAACTTTATCTTGAGACATGGAGTAAGTTAACCATCTGCGATGTTGCGTTTCGCCGTTACTCAATTTTCTAGTATAATGAAATTTAGAAAAATGTCTTTTACTTTGGCCTTTTGGGTAATTTTCATCAGATTTCTCTAGGTCTTGATCGGGACCCTTTTAAATTAAGAGATGGCGCTGCGCATCATTTAGTGGCAATACCCACTTCCCCGGATCTAGGTCTATTAATGGTTCGCTTAAATGAACTTCTTGCTCTTGATTTTCTGACTCACACAGAAATTTGGGTCACAGCAGATTCACTCGATGTTGAAGGTAAAGTTGTATCAGAAATTTGACTAAAGGTTTCATTGAACTATGTAGCTGATTCTGGTTCAGAAAATAAAGATTCATCACGTGACTCTGAAGCAGTGGCACCTGAAGAGGGCTTTTTAAGAAATATCATACTGGAACTCAGAGCTTGGTTGGATATAACCGTTTGAGCCTTTCTTTTTCTTTTTGACGCACCGGATTTCATCAGATTTCTCTAGGTCTTGATCGGGACCCTTTTAAATTAAGAGATGGCGCTGCGCATCATTTAGTGGCAATACCCACTTCCCCGGATCTAGGTCTATTAATGGTTCGCTTAAATGAACTTCTTGCTCTTGATTTTCTGACTCACACAGAAATTTGGGTCACAGCAGATTCACTCGATGTTGAAGGTAAAGTTGTATCAGAAATTTGACTAAAGGTTTCATTGAACTATGTAGCTGATTCTGGTTCAGAAAATAAAGATTCATCACGTGACTCTGAAGCAGTGGCACCTGAAGAGGGCTTTTTAAGAAATATCATACTGGAACTCAGAGCTTGGTTGGATATAACCGTTTGAGCCTTTCTTTTTCTTTTTGACGCACCGGATTTCCATTTTCTCCCTACATCTCTGTCTCTAGAGGGTCCTCCAGACATGATAACCTTAAATATTTTTTAGTTCAGTTTGGTCAGAACGCAATGTTACAGGATACAGATTATAAGAGTTGGTTGATGATTATTACACAGGGAGGTCCTGGATAAAGTGAAAATTCGAAAACCATGGATTACGATACATACCCGGAACATTTTTTGTCAAACTTTTTGTCGGAAATGAAAAGAAAACGACTATACAAAATTTACGAGTCAGCTGCCAATTTGTATCATCATCATCTCAACCGGTAGGCATCTACTGCTGGATATTGGCCTCCCCTAAGAGCGCCACCTTGATCAGTCGCGGGCCTATGGTCTCAATGGTATTTGCACTTTATCCGAATATTTTTATTTTATAGTCACTATTAAGAAGGCAAAGGTAAGTAGCACCAACCTACTTATTTTTTTGAATACGTAATGCAGAAGAAACTTATTATAAGCAAGGTCTTTCTATGGAGAAGTGAAATAATTCGTTGTAGGTACCTATTCATTCATATGATTTTGTACTTATTGTAGGAACACCGCAAGAGATGTAGGTATGTATGAAAAAAGAACTCTGTGAAAATAATTGTTACGAATTTTGACGCATACAAAATATACTTGAAGGCATTGGTCGGGAGGCGAAATATTTCTATTATTTCGAGAAAAAACACTAGCGCAAGTTTAAAAATAAGGAGGTAGGTACTTTACTTATCTAGGTAAATATAAATATGAATCTATTTCTTTACTAATATTACGAGAATTTACGACTTATAAAAGGTATAGGTAACTATTGATTTTGACGAAATAATTTTTCTTGATCACTCTGCCGAAAGTACGGTGTGTCTGGCCGCATTTGACTCCAGGAAGAGCGACTTTTGAGGCCTGCTCGAGCTGCAGCGCGCTCTAGCGGATTACAAGACTTTCGTGGCCGGCTCGGCTTCTTCTCGGCCACCATCTCACACCCGCCAGGAAATCCAACTTTCTGGCCTTGGGTTGTAAGATACTATCGTTAAAGTCGTTAAAAAGTTGATGTTGACTTACCTTAACATAAGGTATGAAATTAATAACAAATAACGTAAAACTTTTATCCACTAGAACGTCGGGGTGATGACTTTACAATACAATAAAAAGAAACTTTGCGCTTGCGAGTCTGCCAGTTGCCGTATGAAGAAAACTACTCTCACAGACAAATGAAATATAGATAAATAAACTAAACAACACGGGGACTCCCCGTCCAGAGTCTCGTGCGGCGTGCGCGAAATCGAGCGCTCGATATTGGCATTGGACGCTCATAATGAAGAGGACACACACACATTATGTTTGTATATATGCTAAACTAAGATCTTTTGCACGTATAACTGATTTATTTATTGCATTCATAGGTTTAGCTGCACCCATGAATTCAATCAATAAATAAATGATAAATGCCATACTCATTACTTACAAATATTTTCACCCAATAAAGATATCGTGTCGGGCAGTGTGTGTGAAAACGCTCATAAAGGCAAAGCCAGGATGATTGGCGAAACGAAAATAAATAGGTAACTCTTATCTGCGAGGCCCCCTCAGACGCGAGGTCGTCGGCGGTGGCCGACGTCGCCGACGCCTAGTGCCGCCACTGACAAGAAGGCTGCAATTCTCAAGTAACGGAAATGCATACAAAAAATTCACCGCTTCTAGTAATCGGCCCTTAGCTATAAATAGTTTCAGTTTTACTTCTTGTCAATATATTTTGTTTTATGCTTTCTTGAAACGTTGAAAGTTGTTTTCTTTTTATCTTTGAAAGAAAAACTGCTTTGTATATGAACATACATATTTCGAAAACTTCATCCGCGGCGTCTGCATAGTTCAGTTTGCCATTATTCCAAATTTGCAATCTGTTTGTATGTGGTTTGCAAAGTTTACTTTTTATTGAATTTTGTACTTATACATTCCCCTGCTTATTTTTAGTAAGCATTCCACATTTCTTTTGAATGCATTTCACAAGATCGCCAATCTGTGAGAGTTCGGCACGATTTCGCGCTACTTTTCCTCAATATTCTCATTTTTCTTTATGTAGTCGTTTATCAGTTTCTGTATATGTATGTTCGTCATTCGAACAATATTTGCTGCAGCAAATCGAGGCCATCGAATGCCAGAGCGCCAAAGCGTGGAAAGCATTATCACTGCAAAACACAGCTTAGCATCTGAGTGATGGCATACACTGATGGCATTAGCGTATCTCGGGGGCAGTAGAGTATGATTTTTTGCCACTGACTGGTCCCGCTTTAATTTCGCTGCTGATTCAACTTGTAGGTATACTGTCTACTTTTCAGTCTCACTGCATTGAATTTCTTTGCGGTTTTATACTTCATCGCTTCTTTGTTACGCATTTCACTTTTCTTTAAATTTCTTAGCGCGGTTTTCAGATTTTCACATTTTACGCCTCTATGTGGTGTGAGAATCAGTGCATCATAGCAAAGACAAAGCAAAGTCAATTTCTAATTCTGCAAACAAACAAACGCTGCACGACGCTACATGCCGTACTTGGCTATTGGCCCACAAAAGAATCTCAGGCGCATTGCCAAAGTTAAGGTTGCGGCTGCCGTTACTGGGACGCACCCAAAAAACGGAGCTAGACAGTCAATACGCGACTCAGGCACGAACTCGAAAAGCGGCCAAAAACCACAAAAAAGACTTAAAACAACAAAAGTTGTTTACATTCAGGAAACTCAAGCAACAAACCAAACGATTGCGGCAATAACAACAAAAAAGAAAACCATACAAGAACTGCAGTGTAGAAACAAAGCGCAGAAAATGAAAATAAAAAAACGGAAAATTGTTTCGATTGCTTTGACGTGATAAGAAAATATAGTGGCAACTATCTTACTAGCATCACAAAACCAACAACAGCTAAACAACCACTTCACTATACGTGCGGCGATAAAAAGCCACAAATATTAATTGATTAGCCAACACTAAATTTGGCCATAGGTACCAGCGCCCTTCAGCCCTCTAGTCCACCAATGCAAAAGCGATTTAGTCAACTTTTGAGTGATAAACTGAATTGCCCAGGAATGGATGATGGGGGTGTGCCCCGTTCGTCAATGTCACCTTAGAAAGGCAATGAATCACTGTTGTGGTATTCAACGAAGAAATTTTTGAATGAATGAATAAATAAAGTTTGCGTGCGGGAATAATGAAATCACACAAATAAAATTTACGTTCAATACGCGCGTGTGTGAGTTGATATAAAAATAGCAAATTAGTCAAAATCTCTTGGAAATGATGAGTAATGAAGATCTACCATCTTCCAGGACTTACCCAAACCCATACAGCAAAACCCTGAGTTGCCTTCAGTAGTGCGCGAACGCAAGCAGTGGAAGCCCCAATGCAGACAAAGGTCTCACATTTCAGCAGTAAACCCTTCCACACGCTCTTTCCTTGTGTGTCCTTCCCCTCAACAATTGATTTCCTTAGTATTCAAGTCGTTTAGGTCTTCCGAACGGCAAATGGTTTTGGGGGTTGGGTTTTCACGGCGAGAAGGCTGGAGGCTCATGAGAATAAACCTTTACAGGGATACTAAAGATTTTGTTTCATTTGATGTTGTGTATTCACTGTGCGCATCGAGCTCAGACCAACTGATTGGTATTCTCACACAAATCCACTTTACAACATCACCCTCGGGTGATTTCATCTGCGGGTTGTGTACGATTGCTTAACGGCAATAACTGTTAATTACCCAATTGTCACTTTAGGCCGCAGTTGCAATTGCGTAACCGTGTAAAATGGCTAACAAACAAACAAAGCGTAAAAGCACGCGTCAAGCGCAATCGCTCAGCACAGCAGCTTGCGAGCTGCCCCCCAGTTTCTGAACAAAGACAAGCGTTTTGACATACTTTGTATGCGCATTAAATTGTCAATAATAAAACGCGAAACCGCCATACCAACGACCAGCAGAAACAGAAGGCCGCACTTAAGCGAAATTTTCACGCTGTGTGTTGCGTACGTGCAACAGAAGCTTAATCGCTTGCTGCCATTAACTGCTGTTATTGGTAATAAATAAACACGCATGAGCACAACAAAAGTGCAGTGAGTAACAAATGTCTAGCTGAAGTAAGACACCCAAACAAAGCAACCACGCGATAAGCTAGGCGTGGCGTGGCATCATTGTGTCAAAAGCCAGTACATTGCCTCGTTGATGAGCTCATCAGCGCCCCCATCCTCTGATTGATGGCTGACAGGTGCGCGACCGCTTCTTCTGATTGCCAAGCAAAGCAACCTACAAACAAGGGTGGAGCTTCCTTAGATAAAAGCTTCTAGTATTTATTTACACGTGTATGTGCAATAAAAGCACCATTGCCTAACCAGTAAAGAATTTCTTAAACCACGGCGCGTAATACTTGCCAAAAATGGTAGCACACCGCTCCTTTTCCGTCTGCGGTAATGAATTAAGTGAGCATTACAACCTACTTTAAGATATTTGTTCGTCAATTTTCAAATCACTCACACACACGCAATGCTTGCATATTTTGGTTAAGTAAATATGTCATTAGGAATGGCTGCGCCGATATTTCTAGGCGAGCGCCACCCAAACGCATTTCAGTTTAGTTCTGTTAAAGTTTTTCTCAAACAGCAAAAAGAATGCAGTTTTATTTTAGACCTCGTTTGGATCGGTTGTGAAATTCTATTCGGTTTACATACTGCATACATATACAAGTATTTACATATAAACTGCTCACGAAGTGGTAGATTTTGTAAATCAGCAGACAAAACACGAGTGAGTATTTTTTTATTTGCATAATAAAACATTTTGCCAACCTAGTAAAACTATATTTTCCAACAACATTTTATCCTCCTAGCTCTCTGTTCACATTTCTATGTTGAGCAGGTTAGGGCGGTCTGAAGGCCGTTTACAGTGCACCCTTACTGTACCGAGCACATCCTCTAGTTCCCCTCTCCGATAAAATGATTCGCAAAGCTCTACAGATGCCAACAGCATTAACAAAATGATTACCATATAAACACGCGCGGTCTGCTGTAATTTTTGCTTGCAATGAAAATCGAAAAAAGAGTACTGAGTACTGAGGGGTAAAGCGATCTTGCTCGCATATCGCTGTTGTGTCATTTGATAAGATAAGTTTGGCGCGTATCGAAGCACAAAAACAGCTTCGCTGATAAACCAGTTAGGCATCAACAAGCATACAAAAACAAATACACGGCATACGTGAACATACGTGAGCAGCGATAAAAACAAGTAACTTGCAGAGGAGGAAGAGGAATAGAATACCTAGATTTCTTAAAAAATAGAGTTTGTATGCAGAACTCAGATCATATCAGACAAATGGAAAGCACACTTTTGAGCACCCGAAAATGAAAGTAGTGGAGTAGTTCGCGACTGTCGCGGCCGCGGTGGAGCGCTAGCGTATGCACGAGAACGGTACTATATTGTGAGGTTCTGTGACGCTTACGCCGCAGTCGAGTAAGAATATTATGTTATCAGGCATTGCTACGCCTTCGCTGCTCCCACGCACCAACCGCCTTTCCTGCACGTTGGTACATTCAAGTGTTGGTAAGCAGGTGCTTTTGTACACCTGTGCTCAAATTAGAGAGCGACTGTTATCGTACAACAGACGGTGGCGTTAAAGTCGGCGCTATACCTTGAGGCTGAAGTCAGCGGCAAATGTTAGTCAGGGTATTATCGCTTAGTCAGTCGTTTACGGAATTTTCAACCGAACTCAACGACGTTTTTCGTCGCTGCTTTTAAAGCTACTCACTTTAAGAAAACCATCGCACAGAGACTTCCAATATAAACAAGCAGGAAATAGTGGATGTCAGTGCAAAACGCGGAAATTAAGCTGCCATTGTTAGTACAATAAATTGCAATTCTTATGGGAGAATAAAAAATATAAAAAAACAGAAAAATTGGTGAATATTTGTCACATAAAGAATTAGTGGAGACATAAGTCACCGAGGAAAGCAAAAATAAAAATACAGTTAGTGGAAGAGGCCAATAAAGTCAGGAAAAAAGGCAAGCAGAGTTGTTTGAATTTAACACATTGGCTGAGTGTGGGAAAACTACGCATTTGCAAATGAGACTAAAATTATTGCACTAAACTACTTAACTAAACTTCTATGAATGCCGTAATATGAAAGACCAATAACAACGCAAGCTTTTGAATGCGTTTCATTAAAAATATTATATTTGTAACTTTGGTTTTTCTGCATAACTCCCTGCAAGTATTCTAAATAAAAATAATAATATTTATATGTGTATGTGTGCTTGTATGTAAGTACATATGCGCGTGAAACGTAGATTTTATTTTATATGTAAACATCTGAAAATAAAATTCTGATTGAAATACCAACACTTACAGTCTTGAGTCAACGTAATTTGGCTATGCGGTGATATATAATATGTATGTATACGCGAAGTGTGAATAATAGTGTTTTTCTTTTTGGTTGCCTTTCGCAATTAAAGTCCAATTATGGGCGTCCGTCTGATAAAATTTGCCATTAATTGCTACAACAAAGGACGGAAGATAACGGTAGATTTCCGCTAATTTTTGGCACAGTCTTTTGGAAAATACAACTCTGCAACCGTTGTGCACTTCTACGTGATTCCATACCCATCCCATACGCCTAACAAAGATAATAGCCGGGCGCTTATGGTCTTGATAGATTTAAATTCTGCTTCTTACTCCAAAAAAATGGAAAAACAAATATGTATCGACTTTATTTTTTAACAGCCGCTGAGTATCAGCCGCTTCTTGAAAAAAATTAGAAGTACTTCTCCTTCGTCGACTATTGTGGGCGGTTGTGAACCTGACCATATTCTCAAATATTTGCTTTAAACTTCTATCAACGCCCTGGTAGATAATAGTTAACCTCGTTCATAGCATTCAGGCGTTTTTTATTATATTTATTTATTTATTTCCAGAAGTCGAGAATAGTTATAAATAGAGCGACAACCATATTAGCTTCCACGGGTGTATTTAATCGCTGGCAACGTCTCTCTTCCCCACCTCCATCTATTGTTATTTGTATCTATTTAGCGTGCGCTTCGTCTTCTCAAGTGCTTGTCGATTTTAGCAATGTACGCAATCGCTTTGCAAATAAATGCCTAACTTTCCACGCTCGAATATCACTTCAAAAACGTGTTAATTTATTTTTATTGGATCGAATACTTACTTGCTCTGTCGCGTTTTTATCACGAACTCGTCTTTAACTTTCTGTTGTCTTCTCTAGTAATGTGTTTTCTGCGTGTTTTTCGTTATCGTCGCGCCAGCGGACTGCTTGGCATTTCAATTGAAGGTCCGCTTTTTACAATGTAGATTCTGAGCTTACAAATATTTATTCTTTTCAACTCTTATTTTTCATACAATGCCCCATATCTAGAAGTCATTTAACTGTGACTATTGTAAAACAAGTATCAATTGCGCTTGATTAGATTTTGAGCGAACTTTAGAGATATCGAGGGGTACCATAACGGCACATATAATAAATACCCACACATACAAAAAGGTAAAAACTGGCACATGACTGAAACACTCAGGAATTTTATATAATCAAAACTATACAATATGGAAAACGTACGTTTTACGAGTATTTTCCTTCCAGAGAACAGAATAAAAACATATCATAATTACTCGAGTAATTATTTTATTGCAATTTCTTTTACTTGCAGGCAATTCACTGAATGAAGAAATAAGAAGAAATTGTCGGGAAACCACGAAATAAGGCGCCATAAATTCCAACTGAACAGAAAAAGCACTTAAAGGTATGCTAGGAAATTGAATATTTAATTTAAATACTAAAAATTATATAGCAGCAATTTCGAAGAAATAGAAATTGGTGCTTAAGCTCGCGCGAGTGTGTGTGATAAAAATAGTGTGTACCATAATTATAATGATTAACACAAATATTCGCTGCCTTCGATGGCACAAAAAAGTAACGCAACCAAAGGTGGTCAGAGTTGAACGACTTGCCGGCGTGCATATCATTCCGCAAGCACTCAACCGACTGCTATCATCAACATGATCCGCCAGCTTATCTCACAGCCATCCAGCAGCAGCAAGTCATTGCCGGCGCAGTGCGGCACGACGAGGCTTCACAAATAAGCCGTGTTCACGTTCGCACATTCATACGAATAATCCACAACAATAAGAACGCACGCAAACAACAATACAAATTATAAATGGAAAGAAGACACATATTTCTGGGTTCAATGCGGCTAAAATCCTCGTATGGGCCACCTTAATTATGCGTGCCACTTTGCCACCATTGTAGTACGAGTTTATAACTTTTATTATTGTGATTGTTATAATAATTTTTGCTGTTGCCCGAGCTGCTGTTTGTATTTGTTTACTATGGCTGACCAAGTACATTGTTATTATTGTGGCATGTCCATAATAATGTAAAAGTTGTTTATGGTTACCAAGTGTCGTTCATTTGTTGAATCTGAAGTTTGGAGTATTTGGCGAAGTACGCTTAACATTTCTTTCGATTAATATGGAGTCTATAGTGAAAGAGCAACAACTCACTGACGGAGACTTATATACAATATATATACAATTTGTTTTGGCTTTTTTATTCAAATAACAGTTTGAGAATTGCATTATAAATATTTAAGGGAACGAACGAGACGTGCCGTTCGTTTTTGCGTTTTATTCGAAGTAAACTTATTTATTCATAAATATAATATAGAAGCCCGCAGTATAGAGTACAAATAAATATTTGTTTGATATTATAGGCATTAAAAAGAAAGTCACATAAAAATTTACTTTACTTTTTCTACTATATTTACCGCGCGCTATTGGAGGATTAATTTGCGTTCTTATGATTTATAGCGTGGCACATTTTCTTGGCCAACAAATTTAGAGTTGTGTCGGCTTATCCAAACGAGATTTTCAATTTATTTTTTACTTTTTTCTAAACAACTGGGGTTGCATTTTCACCAGTTTTGTGAACATTTTTCACATTAACCATTATGGCTTATCATTTCTAATGGACATTACGAGGGATGTTTGAAAGTTTGTGAAATACAGTAATACGAATTTTGAAATTGGAATATTTTTTTCATATTTAAAAATAGCAAAATAAAATTTGATGCATTCATTTAATCGTTTACATAGATATTTCTCTACAAAGTGAACAACTTTGCGTAGGTAGTAGAATGTAAATTCACCGGACCAGTTAGGAGAGAGCGTTTAATACAGCCATCGAAGCATGGAAAGATTTTGTCTCTGAAATACCAACGTTCGGAAAGGTGTGCGCAAGATAAAGAGAAACATCCTGAGAAACCATGTATGTGTATATTTTTGAATATATATTATAAATATAAATTTGTTTTTAAAGTGAAAACTTCGTTAGAATCGTTGGGAGTGATTTGAGACTCGGTGAAACGAAAAATCGACACTAGGAAGCGTTATATGTTGATATACGTATATGTGTGTGGCTGCGTACTGCTGAGCCACGCTAGTATAGTGAGTATTGTAGTATGTATACTACACTGCCTATTACTTGCTTTGGTGTTTAGTTCAAGCGTCATACGTACGTATGTTTGTAAGTATGCTAGTACGTATGTGTGCGCGCCTGCGTATTACGGATCCACGGTTAGCGAGAAGGCATTACGTATACCTATACTAAACTACCTAATACTTGCTTAGGCCAAGCGTCCTACGAATGTTTGTGTGTATGTTAGTACGTCTGTGTAATATACGCGTTACGACGCTCATAATAGCAACCGCGTGTTCTGTATTGCGTCCGTTTTTTTACATTCGTAAATATTTTCATTTTTAAATATTTACCGCAATTGCAGGCGGTGTTGCAATATACCACAATCAAAATGACGGTGTTCGTATTGTAACTCCACAGATAGATGTGAATGCACAGCAACTAGAATCACTGCCTGTTCAGCCCTCTAAAGTGGGAGAAATATGTGCATGCGAAACCAGATTGAGCAATGGAAAAACAGTTTTAATTGTGGAAATTTATATTTCACCGAATCAATCAATAAATAGCATCACGGAATTCATTCACGAAAATTTAATAAAGTATACACCAGAAGTATCGCGGAGAAAGGATTACGATAAAGTTCCAATGATTTTAAGTGGCGATTTTAACTTAAATTTTGCATTGGACACAGCGGTTCCTTAAATTGACTTTCTCAATACAACATTCAATTTAAAAATGTGTAACAATCGCACTGAATCGACAACACGATCAAAAACAACAATTGACGCGGTATTTCAAAGATATGTTGACAACATCGAAACCAAAGCATTTGTATCATATTTTAGCTATCATAAGCCACTCGTATCATTTGTTGAAATTGAAAACATTGAGGATGAATAATAATAAAATGAAGAAAATAAAATATGAACTTTATAGCAATATTATAATGAACCTATAATTATCCCGCTCCTAATGCTGCTTTCGTCTCATTCTCTCTCAGTTTGTTTTACGGAAGGTTTCACTTCTTTCGCGTCTAACCGTTAGACTGGTATTTTTTTTTATATAAATACTACATACATCCTCTGCTAGGTATTTTGTTAAGATTCACTTGCGTAGTTTTCCATTGCCAACCAAAAGGTAATTGCTATTAAAAACGAACTGTGTCTATGACTTACCATACATCGAACTCGGGACTAAGCGAATGGTAATCAATAATGCCCTCACTCAGATAGAGCGGCTGTGAACTATATAAATACTAGCTTTAACTCGCGACCCCGCTCGCTTAGGAGTAGTTTTGAGGGATTTAGAATATGTATATAAAAGAATTACAAACAATAATTTCATAGAAAATAATTTTTTATTAATAACCATAATATCCATTGCTTTGCCTCGTTGAATAAAATCAAAACAACCAATCAGAAAAATATCAAGCAAAATTATTTTTGTTAATTTTCTATCTCAAATCGTTTTTGAACTTTGCATTTGGGTCATAGTTGAACAGCTTTATTTATTATAAGTGTAAACAAGTGTACTTTTTACAAACTAAAATTTGCCAGCTGGAGCATTACTTAGCCACAAACCTGTATTCTATTTAAATACCCAAAATTGAATATGAAAAATATTTGCGAAATTCAGCTGGTTCATGTGACGGCTTAAAGAAAGTAAGCCGCTAATAATAAATCGACAGTGACTTCTAACGAATCGCCAGCCTTGGTTTTATATGCTAGGTTATATTTTATATACCTATATATACATACGTACGTATATAACTCACGAAAGCTTTAAAAGTGCTCGCGTAAAAACAAATCAAAAATATACAAATGAAATTCAAAGTCGAATTTGAAATAACTTTTCTGACTACTTTAAAATTGGCTTTAAATAAGTTTAGTGCTCGCGAATATATGTATATATGTATGTATGTTGTTTACTATTTTTATTCGAAATTGTTCCATTGATAGTGTGTAAAATTGGCAAGAACAAACCCGAAGTAGTATCTACGTTTTCTCATAAAAACAAACGGTTGGCAATACAGCGACTCCTAACCGCGTTTAGTGAGGATGAGGTGTGAGTATGTTTCAAAGACTAATTATAGTGCGGCGCGTGCTATGTGTAATCACTTTTTTATTGCTGTCTGCTGTTATTTTTCATTGTTACTGCCTTATTTCGTATTTTTCGCTTAATTAAGCTTGAAAATAGTATGCAGTAGGCTACACGCCTAGTATTCATATGAGTGCAACTTTGTGTGCATGGTGACTGGTGCCAAACGAAGACAGTTTTCAAGAACGTTTTGTATTTGTATACGAAAATCCAAAGGCATTGGAAACACCGATTTCGTGGTAAAATATTTTGCTATTGTAAGTTTCATTATATATTTAACTAGCAAACCTGGCCCGCTTCGCTGAGCACACTAAAATAGAATAGATATGGTTTAGAACAGAAAAGATATGGTTTTCATATTATTTATTTCTTTATTCTTTATTCAAGCGCTTTGGCATAAACAATATTTTTTGTTTTTCTATTTGTTTTTGAGTAAATATATGTATAATGTTGTTGGCTTCCCAACACGTGAACAGCCAACGTATAGTTGACCATGGGTGAATACTGGTTCTTCTAAATTCATCCCGCATATTTCTAAAGTTTGCCCTTGTGATTTATTGATAGTTATTGCAAATGCTAAACGAATGGGCAGTTGAAAACGCTTGAATTCAAATGGCAATTCAGGTGGAATCATTGGAATTCTTGGTATTAGAACGTCTTCATTCTTGAATTTGCCAATTAAAATAGTTGCTTGGATAACATTATTCATCAATCGTTTGACTACTTCATTTTGTTCTTGACGTTCTTCTGATGTCGCGTTATTCCGGGCATTTCTCATGCGCCTATTATTATTTTTCGAACGACCAATATGATTACGTGATTGTCTTGGCATTTGTAATGTAATAAACATGATTGTAATTATGGTATTCTGAGATTTTAAAACAAGTTTTTTTTCAATTTTGTGGATTATATTTTCGATGCATATGTGTTTAAAAGCCCAAGTCCACATGGTCAGGATTATTTTATTTTGTTGTGATTTTCTTAAATAATCTCTTTTCTTCTGAAAATTGTTGACAAGATAAGACTATTAATTTTTTCATCAAAGTTACGCATTTTTCGTGCTCTTCTTTTGCATCCTTTAACAATTTCTTTTGTTTTTTAATTTTTTTCACTCATGGTGTATCGTAGCTTATCGCATATGAACCGAAAAAATAAATCCACAAAACATAATTTCATTTGAACATTCGGATTTCACATTAAATTCTCAAATTTCGTAAAAAATTATTCACTGTTGCAAAATCCACTCCAAAAAAATTCACAAAAAATGTTTACACTTTGCACTTACGTCTTCTCCTTATGGCGTCCAAATCAGAAAGAAATATTGACACATTGTAACTCACACTGTCAATTTGACAGTTCAGTTCCGCCCCAAGCGTTAAAAAAGTAAACGACATTATGGCTGGTTCAAAAGAACGCTGTGCGCGTTGCCGGTGTTCCGAATTACAACCAAACTTTACGAAACCCATTTTCAATACTTACTTAACAATGTGTGTAAGTTTGGTTTAATTCGGTGCAAAGACACTGCGAGTCCACGTTTTGGCATATATTTCGAGACCCCAGTCATCAATAGGTATGAAAATTACCCCGTGTTAAAGCACTTATCAACAGCTTTCATTTGATGCCCATATTGTACATACACAACCAAAGGTTACCCGGGTCCACCTTTTGACCTATATCTCGAGACCCCAGTCACGGAGCGGCATGAAAAATACTCTGTACTAAAGCATTCACCAACAGCTTCCATTTGCTACCCATATTGTACAAACACTTCCTAGGGTTACCCGGGTCCACTTTTTGGCCTATTTCTCGAGACCCTGGTATCCGATTCTTGAAATTTCAAAACACAAACCTTCTCCACATGTGTCTCTTCAATGTGGCAAAGTTTGGTTAAAATCGGTTCAGCCATTCTCCGTAAAGTTCATCACAACGCGAAAAACGGCTGAATTTTTATATATAATATATAGATTTAAAATCTCCGAGTCATAGCTGCATAGTATTTTTATGATTTGAAATTAATCAGCTAATTATAGCGAATTTCATCCAACCGCGCAACCGCCGAGCAAAATATACTCGCGGTATTCGCTCACTAACAAAATTCCCCATCCGTGCGATCATTCATGACATTCGCACACATACGACTCAAAACTCAGCTCAATCAAATGAATCTACTAATTTCTTCCAAACTCTCTGTAAATATACAATAAGTAGTTGCGAATAATTTACGACGCAAAGGTAAGCAAAATACTGCGACAGAACGAATGAGTAATCATGGTCGAGTTTTGAAGAAGTGTTTTTCGTGTTTATTTTTAAAAATGTGCTTAGCTTTGAGTATAGAACGACGAAAGTTGTTCACATGTTCACATATTTTTAAACGTACAAAAAAAAGCTGTCAAGCGCCCATGAAACTTTAATTATATCGCACCATCACACTTACATACTTACATACACTTAGTGCATGCAAGTAGAATGAAACGAATTTTTTAGAGCTCACTATTTTTGCCTCAAAGGAGTTCATTAAAATTAAAGAAAAAATTATATTTTAAGTTGTATGAATTCCGTTACTACGTGCTAATAGCTGCTGGCGGCGCGTTCATGAACTCTACGTTCGCAATAGGCAGATATGTGTGGAGTTGCACATACACACAAACATGCTCGTCCATTTTTTTACTGTAAGCACATTTTTTGTTTCAACGCAATCACGCACTGAATGTCAATTCTCTTGATTTTGTCGCCCTCCTTCCCCCCCATTTGTAGTATTGCATTTTCACGCAAAAACGCTGGCCAGAGGCAGCAACAATAACAATTGTAAAGCGCCAAGTGCGAAGTGCCAAGTGCCAAAAGCGGCGACTGCAATACATCGTAGTGCATAATAATCCAGTCGTGTCACACTTCAAGCCGGATTGTATCATCTTCTATGTTTAATAGCGAGACGCAAGCATTTTATTCAGCACCCAGTCATTAAGCGCATATCATTTCATGCTTGACGCGCCTAAAGCTTTTGCTACTTGATTGCTTTCGAGCGCTGGTATTTTTGCTTATACTCAAGTGTGTTTCGATTTGTGAGGTTGAGTTAAATGTACTCGTACACAAAAAAAATAATTAGTCGTACTTGAATGTGATTTTCACTGCCAATCCGCTGCATTTTTTGTTTGTTTTGGCTAGCAGCGACTAGCCGACAAGTGTAGGAAATTATTTTACGTTCAGGAGCTTGTTTGTATGTTTGAACGTGGTTTTACTTAATTTATTTCAATGTACTTATATGTACATATGTATTTACGTTTAATATCGATGAAAATAAAATTCAACTCTGTTTACTAGAAATCCACACAAGAGTGACCTAAAATATTGGCAAATTCGCAATTCACAACTAATTCTATAAGCTGCATATTTTCCCAGCTGTGAATTAATCATAAAATATCTTTAAGCGTTTGTACAGGAGCAATTTTTTGTTGCTGTTCGGAGTCGGCTTGAAACTGTAGGTCCCTGCATTTGTGGAACAACATCAAGACGCACGCCACAAATAGGAGGAGGAGCTTGGACACATACCCAAAAACGGTGCACGCGCCAATTAAAAAAATAATTATATTCACTGTGTGGAATAAGGTTTCCTGAAAATAAAATAATGTATCTAACAGCCCTCATCATATGTATATGTGTTAGACGGCCTAGCCATTTCCAGCTAACCGCTTTGGATACCTACTTCGTTAAAATCTAACATTAAATTTTATTTGATGTAAGTTTACCGCCTTCTTCTTACAGTACCTCCTAGAGGCGCCAATCTATCAGCGAGACAACACGTGTCCGATCGCGTCTCCATCAAATAACAATATTTTGAAACCAGAAAACAATTATTCGCGTAAGCAAATTTATATTCGTTGTGATTAATACATTCAAGCACAAATCCATCTGACCGCTCTGCTGTTACTCCCGGCGCATCCCAACCGCTCTATCCTTGGGTGTGGGCAGTCGTGCGCAAATGCCATTCAATACGGCTGGGGCGATCACTTATGTATCTGCGACTCAAGTGTTCATTTGTATGCAAACAATTAATAATACAAGCGCAACAAAACACCGCATACAAAGCAAATAAATAATAAGCAGCAACTTTTCTCAAACCCATCGACATTGCATGCTTATAAAAACAAATCGGACTTCGATCAAGGAATTTACACAACAATGCCATAACAAATACTTTCCGTAGTATTCTAACACAAATACCAATATCCATTAATGCAAATTTGTAAATTGAAATCAATTTTTTTTTTCTTCCATAAAACCGACTAATAGAAATTAAATTACGTCAGCACTCAGTGGAAAACACCTGAGATATTTCTAAACGTTGATAAAATATTGAGCAATGGAGGCTTATCTTATTTACTAAAGCAGATAAGGCGAAGACATTTGACGCAATTCACTTTTGGCCGTGCAAAGTAGCCAAATAATTTAAATATGCTACACAAACTAAACAGCAGCTAAAACGAAAACAATATGATCAACTAAATTAGATATTCAGCCAGTACATATTAAAAAAAATTTTTTAATATGCGAAAACTAAATATTTGGAGACAATTGAAATAAATTAAATCATTTTTCCTTGGCTCGTCAAAGGCGAAATTATCAACAGACCTACCCAGTGTTCGCAATCTCAACTCTCGACTTTTTTTACTTTAACATTTAGCTGTTAATAACAATTTTCTTGCTTAGTTTATGGTTAGAAATTTACAAAATAGTTTCCTTTTGCTGAACAATGTTGAGAAATATTAAAAAGGAATAACTGACATCGAAAATCGACTAATCATCCAATACCACGATGTATGTTGGCCACTTAGCAGTTGCGATTTGACGCGATCAGACTATTTTTTAGTATCTACTAATTGAAAATTGAAATAGAAATTGCGGTTGGGGAGATAAGTGTCGACACTAAAAATTTGAATAATGAAAAGTTGGGACTGTGAAAGTCATTTGAATGCCTTATTTAATGACAAGGTTTAATATTTCCAATAAAAAAGTTTAGAAAAATATTCATGCATCTTTTATTTACAGCCGAATTAAAGTAAATATCAAAAGTTAGATGCACCGCCCTATATTATCGTATAAAAAGAGCACCGTTCAGTTTTATATCGGCTCTCACCAGGGGTTTTTATGAGAGGGTTTTTGCCATTGGCTACCGAGGGTCAAGCGCTATTAGAAATAAACTTGTCCTAGCGCTGTGATGTTTTTGAAAATATAGAGGGTAGAGGAAATCATCAAAAATCAGAATTTCGGACTCAGTCACTGATTTTACATAGGAATTGGATTGTCTGGTTCTTGGGGGTTTTTAGATGTAAACTGAGGTATTCTGTATTTTATTTCCCAGTATCTACTAGATAAGCTTTCATTTTAATGCATACGCTGGAAATACCTATTGGTTGTCGAGTGTAAAGAGTGACTAAGCTCTAAGTTAATTCTGGCAATAAATTGCCGTTTTGTCGCAGTAAATCAGGTATGCTAGCTCTTATATAAAAAACGTTTATTCGGCATATCAAGTTTATGCAAAAAGAAATAAATAAACTACAAAAAGGAATCAATAATTTGCTTGAAATTACTTGAATAATGTATTTCAGTCTCAACAATCCAGTCCATGAAATATCAATAAAAATAGTCAGTTATTTTAACCACAGTGCCCTTGAATTGTTTTCGGCCATTATGACTTTATTGTATAGTATCTTCATTAATTATTCGGGTAGGTATTTTCTTCCATAACAAAGCCTTTGGGCTTTGCAAGCTGCACTGAAACAAAGGCATTACTGATAAGGTTTATAACCGCTCGCTTAGAAATGCTTTTCCACTTGGAGTAAATTTGCATTTTTTCTTTAATTTTAGAATTCAGAACGTATGGTATTATGGCTCAGCGCATAAGTTGAATCACGGAACGGAAACAGAAAAATTCCTCCAGCGTATAGGAGTGCGACGTAAATAATCTTTATTTTTTCTCTGGTCGTAGGTTGTACGCATAAATTATGAGCAGCATGAAAAATGGTTTCTCTACACTCAATCGTTGGTTGGGCAAGAAGAGCAAGAGTGAGTTTTAAAAATCGTGATTTTCTAAGTTTGTATTGTTTTGAATGAATTATTTGTTCACAGCCGATAAAGCTACACCCAATGGCAAGCTATCGAAATCGAGCACAAATCTAAGCAGTCTGTCCGTCTCGTCGACGAACATCAACGAAACTAGTCAGCTGGAATACAACCGCATCACGCCATTGCCGGCAGCCACAAGCAATGCGCCCTTCGAACAGACCTTCCGCATTACCGTGCTTTTGCCAAAGGATCAGCTATATGTCGCTCGCCTGGGCGCAAGAGTACCACTCAGCAAACTGTTAGAATTGGTGTGTGAAAACAAACTTTTGGATGCATCCAAATATGAATTTAGAAATCCAGGTAACACTCTTTTTAAAAATGTAGTCAAACCAATTATATAACGAAGTTGTGCGCTGTCTCTTCTGCATCTTTTTATATTCAGTTGACCCCAGTCAAGTGTATAGCTGCGATTTAACTATTGGCGCTGTGGGCCTATCTGAAATACGTTTGTGTCTCAAGTCCGAATCGTATGACAACTTCAACGCAGACGAAATTATAAAGCTACATCGCACTGCGATCATACGTGACTCCCTGTCCTCGTCCGAGTTCAGCAGTCGGTACTCAAAACATACAACGAAAACCACTAGTCCCTATAGCTCAAGCAATTCACTCAACTCGATGGATTCGACAGGTATGAACTGCGTTCGGACTCCGGTCACTCCGCCTGCGACCCTTTCCGCATCAACGCCTCCAAACAAACTTACTGCTCCTCCACGAAAGAAACGTACGGCGCCACGACCACCGAGCCAGACCGCCATACCAGAGAAGACGGTGCTCGTGACTAATGGCGAAGCACAAACAAAAATGGCGCAATCAAATAACATTGAAAATTTAGAATTCTCAGATGATTCACTGTCACGAAATAATCGCTTCGCCTCAACGCCGAACCTGTCAATGCAAACCAATACTAATGGCATCGATTCCAATGGAAATATTAACAACCACTCCATTGAAAGTGAAGTAGAGTCAAGCCTGAATGGTTACGCGCAATCCGATGTAGAACAGGAGCAATCACAAGTACAACAAAAAAACGCACGTAACAAGTGTAGTAGCAGCGTACAGAATTTGTCTGGCTCAGGAGCCTTGCAACAGTCTATCGATTTCCCTGAGCCATCACCTCGTAAGCGCATGATACAAATAAAGAAAAAAGTAACTGCACCCGCACCACCACCCAGAGTTAGCATATATGCAGATTCAGATACGGTTTCTATAAACTCAATGACTCCCTCTACGCCAGATACGCCAGACATGCCAGTAACTCCATTAACACCGAACTTGGCTGAAACACCGGCAGAAACGGTCCTCGAATCCCAGACGTCACTCAAAACTTCCCCCGACAGCAGTAACGATGAGGAATCACGAACTCCGCAAGCCCGCAATTCGAAACCAATCAGCACGCCAATGGACTCATCCACGCCAGTACTTGAAAATACTTCTTCGCAGTCGGTGCAAACGTCTGTGGAAGCAGTAGCTGTCGTGCCTAAGCCCCTACCAAGGGTAACAACAAATACTTCTGTAAATTGCATCACCACTGTTAGTAAAGACCCTGGATCTCCCCTTACAGCTACGAATACTTCCAAAATCCTGCTAAATCGTACGCCAACCCCTGAGCCACGATCTATTTCTGCTGAATCATCGGACTCTTATAGCTATCTGAGCGCGCAAATCACAGCACCTGACACCAAATTCGTTTTAGAGCAAGACGATGACGAACCACCAAAGCAAGCAGACTGCAGTAGCTATATAGGTACACATATAGCGGCACTGAAAAATGAATCTGCTTTAGAGCACGATGATGAAGTTTTGTCCAAGCAGGCCGATTCAGGTATTGGCGAGCCGGTACCATCTCCGATACCAGACAGCCTGCCGTCAGAGGGCTCGGCCCATGAAGGTAAATCAGTATTTGAGTCGAGCTCAGATGATGACGATATTGTTAAAATATATAATTTTAAACTCGGAAAAACAGTAGTCAAATCGCCACCCGAACCGCGAACTTTGGAAGATTTGGTTGTTTTATCCGCCGAGGCTCAAACCGACAGTGAGGATAATACACCAGCACCAAGAACGCAAGAAGCAACTCCAAATTTTTCTGATAGCGCATCTTGGAACTTTGCAATTCCAATATCCCCTCCTCCCAATTTCGCTGATGGACGGTTTACGAAAGGTTTTGAGAGTGAGAAACCATCAGATATGCCCATCACTCCCAAAATCAAACAACGGCCCGTACTAGACTTTCAATCAATTTCAAACACAGAAAATCACGAGGCCGCAGAATTGAGGGGAAAACAGACCAATATCGAAAAAACAGCAGTTTTACCAAGTCCAACCACACCTTTGAATGAGATTGTAGACGAGCTCTCAGCAATAATTAATGAGAATCGTTTGGATTCGCTGATTAAAAAGACAGAAGATCAACCAAAGATTGAGGCAGCCAAACCAAACACATTATCGAACTTTAGTATAACAACAATCACACAACAGGCTCAAGACAAACAATCAGAGATAGCAAAACCTACTGAAGTTAAAACCGAAGTAGAAACCTGCGATACAGTAACAAAAATTGCAAACGATGAGCAGAGTTCTAACTCAATCGTGCCATTATTGCATCAAACGCATCTGGCCACAGATATTACGAACACGGATAAGTCACCAAACTTAATTAGTTCCGAAAACTCGTTGCCTCAATTGTCAGAGTCAAAAATTGAACAAAATGGCTTCAGTCCCAGCCGGAGACGTTCATCTGGCGAATTAAGCATTGGCGAATCGCCTTCTCTTCAAAGTCCTGAGGTTATCAAAACAATTCTAAACTCCCGCAAAAATAGTTTCACCAGGAATAGTGATGGCGAATCCAAAGCAGCAGCAGGAGAAACTGAAAAATTCGTCGAAAAAAATATGAACGATAGGACTAATATTGCTCCAATAGTGGAGATACCAAAGAACTTTGACGTTAAAGAGAAGACCGAAGAAAAGAAACTCACATCTCCCGAACGTTGTGTCACACACATTTCAGAACGCACAGAACCAAAGGAGTTGCCCAAAATATACCGATACTCTGGACCGCCAAGTATTAATTTCTCTACCTGGAACGAGCGTCCTAAGGTACAAGTGTCCATCAAAAACGAAGGCGACTACATTTTTGGCGGCAAGAATGCGGACTGTCAAAGCGTTGCTGTTACAACGGCTGCCATCGAGATTAACACAAATTCACAGACGCGCAACAGTCGCGTTTCAATGCCAGCGAGTGTCTTCTGGGCCGAACGTGAGAATGCACCGCCGCCCGTATCACCTAAGCCTACAACAATTACGGAACGAATGGGAATACCCGAGAAAGAATATCGCGTGCCAATAACAGTTAAGCCGCTGCGCGATGTAACTGTTGAGAATGTGGATCAACATAGCCAAACAACATTCCGTTCGCCGCAAGAGGTGGCAACAAAAACAGTGCATCGAAAATCGACCAGCATCACAACAGTTTTACTCAACGGAGATTCAGAATCGGAAACAAACAAAAACGAAGCAATTACCCAACGAACCTTCGCTACTACAACGCACACATCGACGTTGCCGCGCAGGAACGCGAACCGGTTCAGCATGCCGGCAGCAAACATAGTGGGTCCAGCGTTGCTTCGATCAACCTCTATTACCCAGTTGGAGGCTAACAAACCGAAACCCAATCAGACCGAAACACCCGCAGCACCTTTTGGCCAAAACACACTGCGCAAGACTGGGTTGAAGGAAATAATACTCGCCAAAGAGGCGGAGGCACACCAGAAGGTAGAGATTGAGACCAGTGCTCCTACACCAATTTCAAAGCACCAACAGTCAAACAATAAATATTCAAATACGATTTCAAACGGTTTCGTAAGCATAACAAAACCAGCACCAACAACAGTAAAAACAAGCGTCAATCAGAAACCGAAACCCATACAAAGTGCCAAATTGGAGCTAAAGCTCCAGAACTCGACTAGCGTCTATTTGAATCAATCGAGCACGAATTCAGCAACGACCATTACAACGACGTCTAATACTAAGTCAGCCGAAGCACTAGCGGCCATCGCACCACCACCACCACCAGCGCCGGCCAAAGATGTGATGATGCGCACACCAAACAACAGCACAACAACAACACCCAGCAGCCCAGATCCAAGGGATCAACTATTTGTAGCGATACGCAACTTCAAACGTGAAGATCTAAATCGTGTCTGAGGGGAAGACGCGATCGCGCGCTGGGGGATGCGAGTAATAGTGAACGAAAGTAACGTAGATTGAGCGGAAATAGTCACAAAAATCTGGACTGAAATGTTGTAAATTATTGTTGTAAATGTCTTTTTATAAATACGTATTTTAAAAAGGATTAGAGAGAAAAGTTTTTAAGCCGAAGTCAACGTAATTTTATTAGTTTAATTTAAATCGTAAGGAACGCGCGAAGTCATCTGCGCAAAAGCATAGCCGCGACTTCAGTAGCGGCTATCGCCCACCCAAAAAATTATGTGGGGTGATAAGTACGATTGTTGTGTGAATGATGAATAAAATTATACAATAACAAATACTTATATAAATAAACACTAAATATTTGAAGGATTAGCATAATCAAGTACTGTATATTCTCAAAGTTATTAGTTTCTAAGCACCTAAAATTAACCAAATTGTTTTTTCGCAACCTGTTAGTCGTTGAATTCCCATTTAGGGGTTCTTGGCTCAACATTCAGGATTAAGGCGTACCCCAATTAAAATACCTAATAAATACTTCCATTTGGACTCAAATGCGGTCCAATATCTGATGTAAATTATATCAATATTCAAATTAATGTATAAAGATGCGCTATATTGTTTATAAAATGTTTTAATGCGTTTTATTTATATCTTTGTATATTTCGTTTTATCCAAATGTATAAAGAAATACTAAAACGATAATAACAAACCCCAATAAATGCTTAAAGTTTGCTTTTATTGTGACTGCTGTGCACCCAGAAGAAAGGTTAGTAGCGCATAAACTGAAATATAACAAAACTTCGTTTTTAAATGTATGATATTAGTGGCGTGGAACTCGCTCCTAGCACCACTTCCACCTACAAATAAGTGGAAAATATCTATAAGTATTATACCTATATAATTGGCGCTTACACCCTTTTTGGGTGTTTGGCCGAGTTCCTCCTCCCATTTGTGGTGTGCGTCTTGATGTTCAGTTGTAAGCTGACTAAAAACGGCAAATGTTTTTTAAAGGAGTTTTTTTACAGCAGAAATACACTCGGAGGCTTACCGTTGCTTACTGAGGGGCGACCGCTATTAGAAAACACTTTTTCTATCATTTGATGTTTCATGAACGGATACTGGAACCTGCGCACTTCCAAATAGTAGTCACGCACCAACTCATTCGACTAGGCGGCTGGAAAAAATATCTACTTTTATATAGAACTTTATTTATACATTGCGAAATTGATCCATAGTAGGTTCGATGGCAATAAGTCTTATTTTTTAGAGGTAATGATTTTCTGTGACCTTTTTTAAAACAATATTTTCGTACTTTTAAATTGAAAATTTTAAAACCGTATTTTTGTACATTTAATTTTATTCCAATTGTTCCCAGTTTATGACCCCTTCTCAAGAAAATATGGACGAGATTGAAAGACCTAAAATAATTCTGTGAGATGGAAATTTCGTTTAAAGTTCATTTATCCTTTTTAAATAATCTTATATTCGATTAATTTTTTGTATGTATAAAGAAATTATGTGCAATAAGAATATCAAGGAAAGGAGTAAAACCGTTTAATCATTGGTATTTAAAAGTAAAATTTAAATGATAAATTTCATTGGTTGAGATACGACTATATACATACGTCAATAAGATTTTACGCTGCGATCGGAGAGGGCCTTGCTACTAGCCAATTTTTTGTTTTTGTTCATATGAACGTATGTGAAGTTTCATTTCAATCTGTCAATGCATTCTTTATTTTCAAGCCATTTAGTATCGACGTGTCACAGTATTTTCTGCAATGGAAAAAATCAGGTGCCGTGCAGTACGAGTAATAGAATTTTTATTTTGGAGGGTTTAAAAGCAAAGGAAATTTATGAACGAGTGTTGAAGTGCATAAGACCTTTTCGCTATCAATAAGTACAGTTGAATGATGGGTTGCTGAGTTTAAACGTCCACATACAAGCCTTGAAAACGATTCATGTCAAGGTCGTCCAAAAACAGTAACAACACCAGAAATCGTGGAAAAACTACAGAATTGCGTATTGGAAAAGCGTCGAGTAACTGAAAGAGATTTAATAAAAGCCCTAGGCGGTTAACAATGGAAGAAAAACATATTCGAATGCGACTTTCTTAGCAATATTTAGAGCGTTTTCGAAAGGATATATTGGAGTTTTTGATTTTCATGATTTTTGAACGTCTGGAAAGCGTAACGCTTTTGCGTGCTATAACCCGCTCAACTTTGCTCTAATTGGCTTGAAATTTCGACACGTAATTCAGAAGCTTCAGCCTTTCTAAATAAGCAAAAATCATGAGAATTGTCAAACACCATAACTGTAAAATCTGCTGAAAAAGTGCTTTGATATATTACCTTCCAGTAAAAGTGCTATAACTCGCTCAGCTTTGCTCTGATTGCCTTGAAATTTCGACACGTAATTCAGAAGCTTCAGCTTTTCTAAAATCAAACCAACGTTGGATTAGGAGTTGTTCCGGCTCTCTCGGCATTTGACAGTTTTGTTGGTTTACAACCGATTTTTATCATTTTTGCGTCCCTAGAAAGCCTGACGCTTTTGCAACGAACTGCCGAAAGCTCAGACTAGTCGGGGCAAAATTCAGCGAGTTATATCAAATTTACGAATAGTTATGGTGAACTCAAAGCTGCATCGAATTAGGAGGTGCTCCGGCTCACTCGGCATTTGACAGTTTTGTGGTTTTAGCGGTGTAAATCTGACTCTTCGGCTCCGAAACGAGTTCTTGTCCAGAAATCGTACAGGAAGATGTTAGCATCAGTTTTTTGGTTTGCGAACGGAATTTTGTTTTAGGATTACCCGCGAACTGGTAAAACAATGCACACCAGCTGAAAAACAAAATTCGTGGAAAAACCTACTTTGCAAAAGAAAAAAATTATTCTTCGTCAGAACAAGACAATGGCCTGACATCCATCGTGGAAAGGGCTTTTCATCAAATGATAAGGTCATAGCAGAAGTGGAGGCGTATTTTGAAACCCTTCTAACTTCAGGGATAGAATTCATAAGTTGGAATCTCGTTGGAACAAGTGGATTAATGTTCAGGGGCGCTATACTGAATAATAAAGTTTTGTTTTAAACCATAAAATTGCATTTGTCTTATCGAACCGCAAAACTTATTGTAACTAGTACCTGGTATGTACAGTAGGATGCGCTATTGTTTTTTCATTGGAATATATATTAAAAATTTCCAAAATATTTCGGAAAATATAAATATTTACTGTTTAACTATATTTATTTCAAGAGAATAGATGAGTTCAAAGTTAAAAGGTCTCTGGGAAAAATATCTAAAAATTTGATCAACAGAATCAGAAATGGTGAAAATTGCTAAGAAAAATCGGTACGTAAAGTGTTAGTTTACAAGAAATGAAAAGGGTTTTTGGCATATTTCCTATGATAGAGGTTTAAATCGGTACATTCCGTTGGTAAAATATTTAGACATTTTTATGCAGACCTTTTAAGCATAACTTCTTCTTGTTGTAGCAGTATACTTAACCCCGTGAGGGCAGTGTAGATTATCGGCCGTCTTCGTCTAAGCATAACTTCTTCATCTGAGGGAATTTTTCGGAAAAAATTTTTAATAACTAGGTTTACTCGCATTTATAAAACAACTCGATATTTGTAACTATTTTTATATCGATCCAGCTTCAGATCTACGGGTATATTTTTGCGAAATATTTTGGCAGAAGTCTAAAAATATATAGGTTTTATAATCCCAGTGCAAACCCCACAATTTAATGTGGTGTCACACCCATATACATCCATACATATATATACGTGCAGTGGGTAATCAGTCAATTAGCACGATGTGAATGATAAGCATTAAGCCATTTTTTTTTTGTGTTGTTTATTTACATACTTTTATTCAATATATTTTTATTTAAAAAACGTTTTAATGCTTAAGATATTATTTCATTTAAGCCATTTCAATATTTTGTATCTACACCTTTCAGCAGTTCTTGATCCGAGTTTCTTTCCTACTGCTCCATATCAACGTTTCCACATATGTTTTTTCTTTTTTTGATAATCTGTCGTTATGTTAATGCGAAACTAAACTAATAATTTACTCTCCATCGTTCTCTACCTTTTCGTTTTCAACGTTGGAAAAAAAACATTGAATATCAGTATTATGATTTTCGATACAAATCGTTCTCAGATACTGGTTTTTATTTAGCTTTTCCATTATCCTCTTCTTTCTATTTTAAACACAGCATTTCATACCGTTATTTTCTTTTATTCAAAATTTACTAACAAATAACTGATGACTCTTTACATTGGCTCATTGATTCCCACTTTTGTTTTAGTGAGCAAACCAGTGTCACCCATGTCTTCATTGTAGCCAGGACGATATTTCATGCCAGGCGCCTGTTAATTAAACCAAAAATTGTCGATGAGTATAACCACAGGGTCTAGTTCTGGAAGACGATACTTACATTATACCATACATCTCGCCAAATCTTACTGCTATCGGCATCGCGCACCAATTCCGGAACGTCATAACGTGGTACGTTGAAATAGTTCATCAAAGTGCTTTTTTCATTGCAATACTTAATGCGGGCCTCGCACCATTCGGATTCGAGTGGAAAACGCCAGTCCTTCATTTTCTTGTTGTGGTGGTCCACTTCGAACTGCCCAAAATCTATGCGTTCGATATCTTCGACCACAACTTCCGTCTCACCGCCAGCAGTCCAATCGTAAACTAAGATTTCAGCATGAGTGCTGATATCCTTAAGGAAGTGCTGTTTGTAGAACGTTTCAATGTCCTTTAAGTAGCTATCAGTGAACACCTTTGAATTTACTTCGTAGTCAATATTGCGGGCCTTGATACGTTGCTATATTTAACGGAATAAAAAAAAATTAGATAATGCTTACAATTCACAGATTGAACTTTACCTTAACGGCATCGACTGGGCAGTCCAAATAGATCACCAAATGCGGCTTAAGCAGTTCACTAATAGTATTTTGACGAATTTCATAATACACTGAATGGGCACCACGGGAGATGTAACCGTTCTTATGCATTGCTTCCAAGAACACGAAGTCCGAATAGCAACTTCGATCCAAAACCACACCCTGACCAGTGGAAAGGACATGTTGCAAGGCATCTATGTACTGTGAATATCTCAGCATGTACATGCGTATCTGGAACTGCGCAGCCAAGGGATGGATGGGCTCACGGCAAAAGTTCGCCACATCATAGGAACGGCAGAGTTCTGGCAGCTGTGGATCTAATTTGCGCATATCATAGCCATAAGAATTGATATAAATCAAATCCAAATTGACTTCGGGAAAGTAGCACATTTCCAATTCATCAGCTAACTCTTTGGCAAACTTGCTTTTGCCCGCACCAATTGGGCCCTCAACGCAGATGACTTTGGAGTTTTCATCCATACGCTTCGATGTTTTATCGAAAAAGGAATTCAACACAGTGTAGTTCTTTTCCTTATATGGATATGGAGCGGCTTTTGGTACTCGTGGGCCACCACGCATAGATTTACCCATGATGGTGCACTTCTGCGTTAGAGCCATTGGAGACGCCGATTGGGGATTCAACAATGCGGGAGCAGCATTACGGCCGCAGAGGCGCACAATGCCCACACGGAAAACGGCAGCCATTCTGAAAATCAAGAATAAAAAAATGTATTATAGCTTAAAACCTTTACGGAACGATGGACGATTTGATGCGAAAGACCATTGCTACCACCCATTACATCACAGTTTCGCCAATGAAAATGTGCCATTTGTAATTTAAGCAAAACACTTATTTTCTAGCGCAAAGTTTTAAACATAAGTTAAATCACTGCAAAGCCGAGTTATAAACTATTTGTTTTATATAGAGTGAGGTGATTGTACAATATTTTTCCCACCTTAGCACAATTTATTCGGAGCTTCCCTTTTATTTTCCACACAAGAAATTAGAAGGCCCATCACCAACAGCTGTCAATTTCGGCAGCAAGCTGTCAGCTGTGACGCTGCTTGGCAGCACTGGATCACTACAGAGTGATGAGGATCAATAAAATACGAATCTAAGCAAGATGAGATTTGTGTAAATAATGGATTTACCTTTTGAGACCGGTTTTTCAGTGAAAACTTCGACTTCAACTCTGCTTTTAACATGCTAAAATAAGTTTTAACAACCACTTTTGCAGCCTTAAACTTGGTTTAAAAACTCACTACAGTTAAATTTGCACTAAAAAACCGACCGAAAGTGTGGACACTTGTATTTATACCAGTGAACAACTATATTAAAATTCGAATGCTTTATCTAATTAGAATGTTTTGCCAGAACTTCAGTTTTGAAAGCACTGCTTAGTTTTGGTGAATTATGTGTTCAAGGCGGGATCGCGAGTACAAACACCGCGCAGCCGCGGAAATGAAATTTCCCAAATCCTGTGCACATTTAGGGCGGAAACTCTTTTATGATATACCAGAAATATTTGGCATTACAACGTATCGAACGGTTTTCAAAAGCGGTCAGAGTCATACGCTTCATCAAAAATAATCATAAATATTTAAATTTTCATTTTAGTTGAGCAGAAAATAATTTAAATGCTCCCAAGATTGCAGCACACCTCGAAGTTTTAATTAGGTGTGTAAATGAAGAACCATTTATTACATATACAATTGGTCAAGTGCGTCATACATTTAGGTGTGCAGCGGAGCGCTCAAGTGCTTAAATTTCATGATGCTGTGGATATACGAGTTTCCTCTGCAAAAATTGATTACGCTAAATGTTTTGTGAAAAAAATAAACAGTGATTTAAATTATTAAATTGTGATAAAATTGAACTCTCCAGATTTAAAGACTAATATTTTTCATTACCTTACAGAAAATAGCAAAACAGAAATGGAAAATTAAATTTTAAACAAAAAATATTAATTTTCTATGTTTCGCATAATTTGCACAGTCACATAAAATATAGAGGAAGTCACGCACTACAAATCGCCAGTTCTTACAGTTCTCTTTGTACACGTCAATTAAAAATTGCCAAAGGAGTACCTTTAAAACCAACAACAGTAGACGAACAAGCAGCCTTTTGCACAGATAGCTCCTTTATTTGCTCGCACTCCGACCCCCACCCTCCAGGGTCAGTGAAATATCAAAACGCTTGTCGTCAGCAAAGAATGCTTTCACCGCACTCCTCCCGCCAACCCAAACGCACTGTGCAATGATATGCACAGCCCGTTGCACAGTTTAAGCGTCACTGTCGGTTGTGCACTTATCGCGAAATTTCAACGCACCACCCCAAATACCAATGCAAGGAAATTAAATAATTTCCCTTTTGGTGAGAAATGCCGTCGTGCATGTGGTCGGAGCATGAGCATTGGTACTGCATGCCGGCTAAATACACAATAGTTGTTGGGTACGCTGTTGGCTTGAGGCGCGGCAAGGGCGAGAACTACGTCGAACCATATTTTGAAACATAAACAAACAGAATATTCGCTGCGAGGATGTGTGGGACATAGGCAGCACCTGCTTCATATTTACTTTTGTTTTTTCTCTTCTCTTTCTCTCTCTCTCTCTCTCTCTCTCTCTCTCTCTCTCTCTCTCTCTCTCTCTCTCTGTGTGTGTTTTACTCGTGCAATGTTTGCATCCGCAGTAGAACGTTTGCACTGCCTTTAGCCACCAACAAAATATTAAAAAAATGGAGCAAAAAATCGGTCATTATAAAATCCAAAGACCTATGTTACGACACTTGTGTAGCGAAAATATTTGCCCAGAATTTCTAATCAAATAAACTGGCCATTTAAGTACTGGAGACACTTACCCAATTGCCCAAGTACACAAGCTCCACACACTTACTTCAATATAAAAACATACAAACATACCATGCATATGTATATGTACATATGTATATGTACATTGATACTTGCCCAATGCTAATGCCAACATTTAATGCTTTCCGGTCGACGCCGCAGTCGTCGCAGTCCAACCAACACATACGAAGTGCCACACGATGATGATACGTTGGAAGAGCAAAGATAAAAGTTCATCGAACCAGAGCAGCAGCAACAGCAGCAGTAGCTCATCAAAGAAAAAACGAAAAGGACGCGAAGGAGGTGGGTATTGGGGTAAATGTGAATATTTAAAAAACTCAGGTTTGGAGTAAGTCCATATTAGAATGCGCTTATACATATGTATGTACATATATGAGCAAACACGGGGGGTCAGTGTGGGTGTAAAATCCACATGTGTGCACTTTGTCTGATTGGGCATTTCGGTGTGCAAAGGTGTCCGTTGAAATCAACACTCATAGCATGAAGGTGTCCGTATTTGTTTGTTCGTTAACTCTATTTTGCCGGTGGCAGTACTCATTGGTCGACTAACATAGGGATCACAAAGATAATCACTTGTCTGTCTATTTGGAATAAGCACACGCACACTCGTGCACCAGACTACAAAGAAAATAGAAAGTCATTTTCAACGTCATGTCAATTTGTCAATTTATCAAACGAGCAGACTGCAGGCACAGTGGGTTGCGTTTTTCTAATTTTCCTGACAAGCCAAATGACCGGCAATTTCTCTTCAAAGCTCGCACAATGTGCAGCTCTGACACCAAGATGGCGAATAAATTCAGATAATTGCTTATCCTTGGGGAATATAACCCAATTGAAGTCAAAATTAATTATGCTGGACTTTAACGGGGGTCTATTATGTTTTCACCCACTGCATTCATGTTTTATACGTTGCTTCCAGAAGAAGACTGGCAAAATGAAGCGAAAACAGGACGTGTGCCGACTAATGAGCAAGGTAGGCCTATATAATATAAATAAACCCATTCACTCTATTTACAAATTTATATTTAGTTGAAATATCAATAAATACACTTTGCTTTGTTTTTACAGTGAGCGATCATCGGCGCGGCCTGCGCCGAGACGATCCGCGTCGACACACACTAGGTGGGGATATGATAATGTATGCTGGTAATCAGGGCCAGCAGCAACAACGCGCCATGGATCTAGAGGTAATTTATACATACAAAATTTGCATAATACATAGTAACATTTTTTTCTCGGAAAATAGATGAGCACGAGGGCACAAAAGAGCAAAAAGGTATTTACAGAAGGCAACTTTAAATCTGTGTTCAAATACATATAAAAATTTGGAAGTCTCCATTACATTATGAGTAAAAGGAAAAATATGCTATCAACTCTCGATGTTTTCCAAAACAGCAGTTCGAAAATTATCCTATTTTAGCTTTTTTGCATTTTCTTCTTCTTCTTAATTGGCGCGATAACCGCTTACGCGATTTTGGCCGAGTTTAACAAAGCGCGCCAGTCGTTTCTTTCTCGTGCTAACCGGCGCCAATTGGACACACCAAGTGAAGCCAAGTCCTTCTCCACCTGATCTTTCCAACGCAGATGAGGCCTTCCTCTTCCTCTATTACCACCAGCTGGTTCGGACGACATGACCCAGCCAACGTAGCCGCTGGATCTTTATTCGCTGCGCTATGTCTATGTCGTCGTAAAGCTCATACAGCTCACCGTTCCATCGTCTGCGATATTCGCCGTTGCCAACGTGCAAAGGTCCAAAAATCTTGCGCAGAATCTTTCTCTCAAACACTCCAAGTGTCGCTTCATCGGATGTTGTCATCGTCCACGCTTCTGCGCCATACGTTAGGACGGACATGATGAGAGTCTTGTAGAGTGTTAGTTTTGTTCGTCGAGAGAGGACTTGACTACTCAATTGCCTACTTAGTCCAAAATAGCACTTGTTGGCAAGAGAGATTCTACGTTGGATTTGAAGGCTGACATTGTTATCGGTGTTCCACCAGAACCATTCGCTTTGCCTCTTTTTCCAGTTTGGAGAAGGCAGAACTAACAGCGCGGTTGTTAAGGCCGATGATGTCAATATCATCGGCATACGCCAACAATTGTACGCTCTTATAAAATATTGTGCCTGAGCGATTGAGTCCTGTGGCTCGTACGAAGCTTTCCGGTTAAAGAAGTCTCACGACAGCGAGTCACCCTGTCTGAAACCTCGTTTGGTATCAAACGGCTCGGAGAGGTCCTTCCCAATTCTGACGGCGCTGCTGGTGTTGAGCAACGTCATCTTGCATAGCCGTATTAGTTTTGCGGGAATACCAAATTCAGACATCGCGGCATACATAACTCCTTTCCGTACTGCCGAATGCGGCTTTGAAGTCGACGAAAAGATGGTGTGTGTCGATTCTCCTTTCATGGGTCTTTTCCAAGATTTCGCGTATTTTTTGCATTTTACATTCTCAAAATATAAATACTTTTGGTAAAAAATGGCGATTTCCAAAATGTTTCAACTTTTTATTTCACATTTTTCTTAATTCAAAGAATTTTTTAATGTTTTTTCCGCATCATTTAATTGCCATTTTTTCTTAATTTGAATAACTTTTTTGGTTTTTTATTGAAGAACAATGTGCCACGTGGCTATACGCCCCTGAATCAAGGACCCTTGTTCGACGATGACCCGGGTATTATGTCCGAGGTGGAAACCGCAAGCACTGGTTTCCGACGTGGTAATAAACAACGCTCGTCGTTACCGGTAGTTCGCACTCCTTCGAAAACGTTGGAGCGACCTTTAGGTGAAATGAAAGCTTCTTACTATCATATTTCTCCGCAATTACTAAAACCACCTTTACCAATTACTAATACGACTTTTCCAGGCTTAGTATTTCTGCAGTACCGCTCGGAAACGAAACGCGCACTATTGCCAAACGAAATCACCTCAATAGACACGGTGCGCGCGCTTTTCGTGCGCTCCTTTCCTCGCCAACTGACCATGGCATACCTGGAAGGGCCGAATGTGAAAATCTACATACATGATGCCAGCAAGGACATGTTCTATGAACTGGAGGATGTTCGTTCACATTTGCGTGAAATTCGTGATCGATCTGTGCTACGGCTATTTGAATCTACAGAAGTAGCTGCTCCGCCACAAATTTTACCTGGTGGCCCTGGAGTACCACAACCGCTCCCTCAAGTCACGCCCAACCATTGGGACCAAGACCAGGTAAGAAACTCCTATATATTGTAGCTTTTTGAAATATTAGTAACCGTAAGAAATTAAAATTTTGCTTCCCAGAGTTACTTCAGTGAGCCAGAATTCGATTCAGATTACAAGCATCAACACATTCACAAATCAAAGGTGAGTTTCTTATTTGTTAAATAATATTATATAAAATAATTTTAAATAGGCATAGGCAAACATACATATATACAAACATAAAGTTCGGTAAAAAAATAATTTCTAAAAATTAAGCTAAGAATGCAAGCATTACCGACAGCATCGGCCGAAGCTCAAAATTAAATGCGTTTTGAAAATGCGAGAAAACATGAAACAGCGACAAATCCCTCTAGCGCTCAAATAACACTCTGCTGACTAGTGCCGTCCCTCTTACACGCCATACTATCTAAAAATTGCCACATCCGCCCACACTTAGTCCTTTGAGTGCATTGTTCATTTGCTCCTTCGCATCCTTCCATGCAAACACGATTGCTCCTTGGAATGGTTCCGAGTCACAAGCACTACACAGCGCTATTACCGCCTTAACTTCCTCCTCGGCCGGCTCGCGATCATGTTCGTGAATCTCCTCTTCGATATTCATTTTCTGAGTCAAATCATGCTTGAACTGTTGCCCCCCAAAATCGGCCAGGCCGTCATACTTGAAATTGTTCCCGACCAACGGGTCGTCCACTACACTTCCGTCCTCAAGCAATACCAGACCACGTTTTTGCAGATTCTTCTCTGCCAGCGCTGTCGGTCGCGTCTGCCCAAAAGCGGCAGCACGCTTTCGCATCACCTTTTGACCAAAGGAAGTTTCCGTATCGTTGGTTTTTGCCTGACGCTTGAAGAAAATGCGTGTCTCCGTTTCGTCAATAAACTGCACGTTGGCCGGGTTGTTGAGCGTACTATATTCGCGCGTCGTTGAACTGGTTTGCACGGTCTTCGGTCGCACTGCCAACGCCGCATTCGGCTGCGCAATATGTCCCAATAGTTGTTGGGATACCAGCCGTGAGCCGGTATTAATTTGACCATTCACGAAATTGGTGTTGATGGTGACGGCTTGTTGTTGGTCGGACATTGGAAAGATCGTGTTATCACTGCCCGCCAACTGCTGCACCGGCTGTGTTGATTGTGACTGCAGCAACAATTGCTGTTGCTGTGGTTGTGCAAGATTTAAACGCACGCGAGTTGGTATCTGTCCGCTAGCCAGTAGGCTATGCATTGGTAGTGGCCGGTTTATCTAATAGTCAGAGAAAAAGAAAATATTATATTCGGTCAATTCAGTGGTCATGCCATATGGTAAACTCACAGCCGGGGGAGCTCTTGTTGTTGTTGATAGCTCCAGTCCCTCGTGATCGAAGTGATGAACATGGTGATGCTTGTGGTCGCGATGAGCCTTACCCGCACTAAGAGCTATATGATAAATCTGGATCAATGTGATTTCGAAGTGCAGGCCCTGAGACAAATCACCCGTCGGCGAAACTCCACCCGAGAACAATTTGCCTTTCGCGGGTATTGTACGACTAACCAACTGCAAGAAAACAAGCAAACTATTATTTTTAGGATAAATTAATTGGTGCTGTGTGCAATGGCCATAGGAGCATTGAGCGGCGGAGTTTAATTCTTTAACTTCATTTCCATCGAGTGTTTACTGTAAACTATCCGATTGCAGCTGGTGACTCGCGGCTATTGGCATTTGGGTTACTTTAAGCAAACTTAAAACCAAAAAACAGACTCCCGCACGCCCAGCAGCTACTCGTACCACTCCACACTGCGAACAAAATAGAGTTGAAAAAAAAAATAAAAAACCATAAATCCCCACCGCATTGTGAAAGCCACGCCCGACGCGCTCTGACTTCACCCAGACCTGCCATTCACCTGTCTTTCCATTCCAAGACGAACACTGATGATGCCACTGGCGCACACGCAATGGATAATTGAGCCTGCAATTAAACGTGGCGCAACCGCAGCCACAAACGAATGGAATCAATCAAATTTCATAACTTTTCTAGTATGACACAAATTTATAATTTCAGCATAAAGATTTTAAATCGTGCTTACCTGTAAACCTGCTGACCTTTTATGGCCATCGAAATAAAACTGGAATTTTGTGAGTTCGAAACCCAAAATTGAAACTCACGCGGTTCATCCTTAACTGGCATTTGTGGAATTTCAATAGTCAGCGGCAATCCGCCATAGCAAAAAGCAAAGAAAACAAAAAATAAAAAAGGAAAATGCGAGCATCAATATATTGGACTTGTTGCATATGAAAATGTGACAACAAAATTGGTTAAAAATCAGTCAAACATGTTCGCCTTATAAGGCTTTTTTCGAGGAATGGGAAAATAGTTAATCGGGCCAATGCAACAATCGATTGGCCTACTCTGCAGTCCACACAAAAGCAAACTCGTTCATTTTGAAGTAAACTTTGTTAAATGAATGGACAAGAAAGGAATCAATGGAATTTCGTGAGGAATGAGATTCAATTAAATTAGCAAATATGCACGTTAGGGATTTAAAGAATTCTAAGACAAGAGTCTATGCATTTTCCACCTCATTCGGTTAACATTTTTTCACAGCAAGGTAATTAATTTGTAACAAAAAATTTAGCCACAATTCTTGGAAGTTCTCAAAAGCTACTAAAGTTTTTATTTATCTATTATTTGAATTAAAGCTATTTTATAATATTTATGCATCCAGCTGCAATTCGTATCACAATAGTTTTAAAATCGCAAAGTGAATACGAATTCCATTCATGTGATTTTTGCTGTGCACATTAAATACGTAACCGCATACGACACTTAAGATGTGTTTACATGAAATCTACACAATTTTAATTGATCTATCAGCTGTAAATATTAATGGAATCTCAAACAAAGGCTGAAACAAGTTTCAGAAATTCCCACCAACCGTGATCAAAATCATTGCCAAGACATGAGAGTTCATCAACTCAGAGAAGCAACTGCAAGCAAACCGGAAAAATTATTGTGAAGCACAATAGCTCAACTACATATACGCATACATATGTATGTACATATGCTTTGCAGCATCTCATTAGTTACCGCGTTGTAGATTTGTGACAGCTTCACACGCACTCACATTAACTGCATCATTCACTTACGCTTTCGCAGCGACAGTCGATTAGCAATTGGGGAAGTCTGGATGATCACGTTGCCTGAGTAGCTGACATTCATCTGCAATTAGCATTTGCATTACACTACCCAATTTGCTATCGCTGCGTGCCTCTCTTAGCCCCTCCACCACTCCTGTAACTTATCCATCATTTCTTGTCATTTTCCGTCGATAATACGCGCACAAAGTGCCAGCCCATTATAGCATAACATTTCGTACCATAGTTTTATGAGATGATGATATTACGACCGTTATTGCGTTTGTTGCTTCGCTTATTACTGGTCACCGTGTGGCGTTAAATTGTGTCAAATGCTGAAACCTGTAACTTCAATTATGCAACTTTGGCACAGACTTGTGATGTGTGTATGTAAACCTAGTTTTGCAGTAGCGAAAGCCAGACGCCAGCGGAGGCTGCATCAATTACGAGCGGTGCACGCTATGTGCTACATTGCGGCATCGTGGCAACTACAAGTGGCAGAGGAGTGGAGCTGAGGTTGGAGTCACTGTAGGCGATATGGCTCGTACGCAGCACTGCGACTTGGGTGCTGTCGTGTGGCCACAAATTATACTCTCTTGTGTGCCGATGAATATTTTCAAACTGAAGACAGCAGGAAGTTTGCTTCCTTTCACTTTTTATGTAGCTCATAATAACAGTGTAGTTGCACAACTTTCTTCTATTAAGCAGAGCCCAGCGTTGACGGTCGCGCTGTGGAATTTCGAATTTAATTGTTTCCCTTGAACAAAAAAACAAACGTTACATGCTAATTTTGTGGCGTGATTGTCTGAGTCGGTATCCAAAACACTTTGTGTGTGAACTGTAGCGGCGCATGAATACACGCACTTAGTCTAAGAGAAGGGAAGCTGAGGGGATTGAGGTCGAGTCGTAAGGGGTCGTCGCTGCAAACAGGTATCCACAGCAAAATGGTGTCACGCCACACCCAACACACGCGCTCCAACCAATCTATTTACAATTGTAACTCCATTAGCATTTGCTTAGAAAGATCCAAATACAAAAATTGAAAAATTAAAATAATTACTACATAAAGTCAAAAACTGCAAATCGCCGCTGCCTAATTAACCCAATTGAAAAAGAGGCCCTAGGCTAGTAATCTTTTACTTACATTTACCACTTACCCGAATAAGTTAACAGCACGTGATCCCCGCTGTGATTTGTGTAGCGCGACCAGAAGCAGATTGTGAATTGATTCAACTCTGGCAGTTCATTCTCGTAAGCAACGGTACCGTCGTGATTGAAGGCATACTTTTTAACCGCACACTGATCCTGAAGAGGTGATTAAAGACAATAGAAAAACACAAGTCACTATAAACCAATTGAGCCATTAAAATTCAAACAACGCATCGTACTTGAGCATTTAAATTACCTGATTGTAGTCGCCACCCCCGAATAAATCGCGTTCATACTCGAATTCGTCGGTATCGAACTTCAGTCCGGAATGTGCGGCTGGCAAAGTCCCTAAAGGCGCCGATATTGCCACGGCATCACTAATACCAGTAATCACCTTGCTCGCGGATTCCTGTGGCAACAATGGCGACGACGAGTATTCCGCACTTTCGGCTGAATTTCCACCAAGGGTTAACGTTTTGGCGCTAGTTGCCGATCCAGGATGTGATTGCTGCAGATTGAAAGAGGTTGTAAACGAACCACCAACTATTGGCTTCCAACCAAAACTTAAAGGCAGCAGCCCTAGAAGTCCTGACACAAGGACATACACACGAAACCAACTCCACTCCATTGCTTGGTCAAATATAAAGTTCTCCAAGTTCTTACAGTTCTCCACATAAAGAAAAACAAACAATATCACTTTTCCACTTTTCCTATTTCACTACTTTCTTTACTGAATACACTTTCGTTTTCTCATTTAAAGTTCGCAACTTATTTATTGCGTTTGCGTTTTCAATTCACTTTTGTTATGTGTCTTCGATTTACGAGTGACTACACGTAGTTGCACGTCTGCACGCGACTATGGCTCAAACTTTATTGGCAGTCAACTGTAGTGGTGGTGCATGTGGAAGCGTCTGTGGCTATGCGACTTGGACTGGGAACGCGCGCGCAGCCAGTAAACAAGTTTGGTAGCACAAGCACGTCCCTACATTACACCCCTGCCGCCTGCCCCTGTCGCAGTGAAACAAACGATTGAATAGCTGCAGAGACGATAGCATAGCGCTAATACGCGCCAGTTCCAATCACTACCAACAAATTTCATTCATTCATTCAGCCGTCAAATGCATTAAAGACGGCAAAGCCGCCGTCCAAGTATCATTTGCAAGCGTCGGCTATGTCTCGAACACTCAAGCTATTGGCAGCCGAACTACGAGATAATTGCCGACGGGCAGCAGCATTGATGCCACAACTCTGCTGACTGATTGTTTACACTTTTTATGCATTTATAAGCAACAAGAGAAAAAACAGCGAATCCATTTGCATTTGATGTTAATTATCGAAGACGCAACACAAGACGGAAATTTGTTTGGAATAGCTTTAAGGAGACAGATCAAGAGAAGATGCGAGAATCGGACAATTTATTGTCTGACAACATTGAAATTGCTCTGACACTATTTCTACAAAATTTTACTACGCCACATAATATATTTACAAATGTATGAACATTTATGGTAGGCCTATACAAGCACTTGACCGATGCAGTATTCGTCTGAAAAAACTATTCAAAAGTGAAATTGCATTGAAAATGCAAAGCGCAATCTATAGCCGACAGCCGCCAATCGATCGTTGATTTGTTCAGTTTGCGCGCCAAATAATTTACGTGATCGATAAGTCCGACAGTACTTTGTAGCTTTTGATAGAAAATAAATCAAACCCACTATTTCAACGATGAAAATTTCTATTTCGGCTGCTACTGCAAATTATTCTCACACCCAATTACAACCGCCCAGTTCCAGCAGCAGCTCCAGCGAATCATAATTACTCTCAGTCAACGAAATTTATTACATTTCCAAAAATTTCACATGCATACATTAGTTATACTGGTAATAGACTTTATGATATCATATTGCTCATCGCTTCGCTTCTGTACTGACGATTAACCATCTCAACGAGACGTAATGATTTATTATTGCAGATTGGCAAGCAAGCCGCACCGTATTATGTGGGCGCCTCACAGACCTTACCGCGCGGCATGTACTCGTCCGAGCGCACCAAAGTTCCGATTGGTAAGTCAGCGCAAAGCTTCGAATTTATTTAAAAAAAAAGTACTCTATTGAGATAAATCCAAAAATGGATGGCATGCAAAATTGAGAAATTAATAGAACATTTTTATTGCTTGCTTAATTTTACTGTACTCATTTATTGCATACCATTCTATCTACTAACATATATTTAAATTTCGTATACAATAATAAAACATACATATTTTATAAATGTTCGGTGTATTTTGTTTTTGTAATTATTCGGTCTACTAATTAGAAACAATTCATCTCACATCCATTAAGTAAACCTCGCCCATTCATTTGTATATATGTATTCGTATGTTGTTCTCTTCATTGTCAACTGTTCACGCCCACTAACGACTACCGGTACCACCAACCACACTCCATAACTGTACTGTGCTCTGAACTTGAATATGTGCGTATTAAGGAGCGCCAGTGAAACCCTTGAGGACGCATAACTCAAGAGGTAGCATGGAGCCCTTATTTCCTTATTCCCCGGATCAGTTATATAGCATCCCAGGTACTTTGAATTCATAGACATTCATTATCTCAATTTTGGTTTGGTTTGAAGATAATCCAGTAAATAAATAGCTAAAAGAAATACAAACTGGGAACAGTCCATTTTTCTTTTTCATATCATAACAATTAGATACTTTGCATCTTTAATGTTTATACATATTTTTTTTTTTGTTTAATGTAACCGTTCTAACAATCTGTAACTAACAAACTTTTTTTACGATTTGAAATATGCTAAATTATGTAAATATTTTCTTCAGCTACTACTATCTTTATGTGCTGTGTGTATTCCAAAACATGCATCCAAAAAATGTGATAGCTGTTATAAACACAAATATCTGATACAATTTTCAGATGGTTACTCCAGTTCGCCGGAACGCAGCACACGTAGTAATTACGAGGAGCCTTACTACAGCCAATACGGTACCCGAGGGTCGGTGGTCGCGCCCATTATTGACGAGGAACAGAGGTTGGCAAATATTAAAACAGGAGGGTTTATTAAATTATTGTTATGATTAACTTTTATTTTTCGCCACCGACAGCGAAGTGGGGCTTGCTGAGGATCAGTATGCCGTATACGGAATGAAGGTGGGACCAGGAAGATTACCAAGATCGAATCAAATGTATGATTCTGCACGGTATGTGTAGAGACAATTTTAAGTGTTACGTTTCGTGTTTCTTTCGCATCAGTTTACAGAGTTTTTGAATTAATATAAAAAAATAAAGCATTAAAGTGTTACAAGAAAGTAAACAATTTCGAAAGCCCAAATTCGATTGACCATTTTTCCAAAAATCTAACTATATTACAGATACATACATATGTTGAATTAAACTTTCAAGAGTGTACACTTTTTTAATTCATGTCAATGTGTGAAGCAGTGCAGTGTTTATGGAGCAGAAGATTTAATATAATTCTCTTTAAATAATTCGAAATTTTTAATGTCACTTTCTTCACATTTTTTATAAAAATAAATCTTAATGTTACCAAAAGTTAGCCGAATAGACATGATTTATTTTCTCATCAGACAGACTCAGTATATTTTCTCGTTTAAATTGCACACTTCTGCGACTGCGTCGATAGACTTTTATTCTTTTAACCCCCCCATTGCCGTTGGTTACCATGGTGGTTGCAACCGGGTGTAAATAGGTGGCACCTGGTGTAATATTTTCAAGTATTTTAGTGACTTAAATTCCTACTAGCAATGTTTTTCTCCTACCTTTACTCTTTATAGCCTGCACAATGAGGCAAAGAAGATATCCGCCGAAAGAAAGAAATGCTAGCGCCGTAATACTAATGTGGAATAAAGTTTGCAATTTAGAAGGTCTTTCCTCCGGTTGCCAAGGATGATAATCGTAGACCCTTCAATTGAAATATTGTTTATATTTTAGGCAATTACTCAGTGAGAACTCCCGAGAGTAGGCTTCGTTAACGTTTTAATGTGTTCTTTTTACTCAAAATCCGAAACGAAATATTTTAACTTTGCTCTCCGAAGACTTTCAGGAGTTTCTACTCATAGAGCTGATAATTATTACCGTCTTTCGGCAGTTAACTGCAATGCTTGTGGGATCACACATGTCCCATTTTTATTTAGCTGAGAAACGTCACAAACTCCCAAAACGCCCAAAGTTCCATTAACTTGCTTTTTATCGTTTCGTCCAATATCTTCTCCTGTCAATCTCTCCAATGAGCGCTGAAGACGTAACAATTCCGACATATCCAGTTCCATAAGGCAATCTGTCAACATTTCCTTTTCCAAAATATCTTGTGATTTTTCCATTGTATTGGACACAACTATTGCCAGTACTTGCAACCAAAATAGGGATAGAAAACCTTGTTCCCGCAATGCCGCCATTTCAATGCACCAACATCCTCAAGAAACACTTCAAAACTGAATATCACCGATTGGCACGATTTAAGTTGCCAAACAGTAGATTTGTTCAACAGTCACGGTCGGAAGGCGACATAATCGGTACCATGAAAATAAGCCAAACATTCACGGAATGTCTGCAACAGAAATGCAAGGAAATGCGTTCGCTGTGAAGTGGTTTGACACCACTAAAAATGAAGTTCAAAACAAACTGCGAAATATTATTTAGCGGCTAAACAGAGTGGAAAACTGCAAGACAATTACGTATAATGAGAATAAAAAGAATTACTAATTGCGCAAAACAAATGTAAACACTCTTGCACACAATCACGTCTAGTTTTATAATAACTCTGCGTAGAAATGAGGAAAGCCCCATAAAACCCATTTCATGACTGCCTTTCAGCCAATGCACAAAGCGAATGTATAGTGGGGAAAGTTGCGATACTACAATACTATTACACCAACAGCGCTGTCGCAGCTTTATTTGCTTTAGATGTTTTAATGTGACCGTGAGTGTCTACTAGATGTACTTCAAACTAGTTCAAAATAGGTACAGAATGTGGCATTTGCCACAACCAATATGCGGGTATTAAACACGTGTACAAAAGCTCAATATACTTGATCTGGCTAGAAGCAGTGAAGCACATGCTGAAGTATGTTTGTATGTATTTATGCTAGTTATATAATTACTAAGTGGTACACTGCTTTTTACAGCATTGCTCAATACCCCAAGTTATCTTAATTTATATCTTATCCAGGCCTGAAGACTTGCATCGAATACGTGTGGAGCACATGGAGCGCCAATTGGCCAATTTAACGGGACTAGTACAGAAAGCGCTCGTAAACCAGCATCCACAAATAGCACCTATCGCTGTGCCGACACTGGATCAAAACTATTTGGTTGTACCTACACAATGCCAAGGTACGTATGAAAGACTTTACCAATCGTGTCATTGTTTGTCTGTCTGCTTTCACAGACGTAATGTCAATGCAAGTCATATTGTACTGCCTTAACCCAATTGCCCAACGTTACCAACGCACGCATTTGCAATTATCAATAATCCATGAACATTAACACCATCACCATCACCATCACGATTACCATAACCCATCACCACCATCAACTTCACTAGATCACATTGTTGTATTTCTTGTAAAAATAAACCATTCGGCGATCACAACAAATTTGTTAGCCACTCGCGCGACCTTTTGTTATGCAAAGCTATTGCTGATTTTAGATGCAACATTGAAAATGGTTTGAATCGAAAGTATTCATTTTTTATGTGGCAAAATGTTTCTTATACAAACGAACATCGGTTGCGCGCATGATGAAAGCTAAACTTTACACGCGTACGTATATGTTTTTGCACACCTAAAAATCGATTTGAAAACATTTATGGACATAATTTTCAAATTAAGCGACATCGTGTGGTTTTGTACAATACAGAGATTTTAGCTACACAATTGATTAGGTATCTAACGGCAAATAAATTATTTTATATGGGCCCGCGGCGATTGGAGCCGAACCGTTTGAATACACTAGGCGTGGGCATCATGGGTGCTAAACTCCATGAGCGCACATAAATATGTATATACATATATGTATGTAGACGAATTAGCGTAGGTTGTATCTTATAGGAGAGAAACGGCCGTTCGTGAGAAAAATAAAACAATATTACCTTTACACATTAAAAATATCATAACAATGAAAAACGTGCATAAGTATACATATGTTTTCATATATCATATTTACTTATAAGTTGCTCACTACCTTTTATAAAAATACACAAAAATCAACATTTACACTGTGCTCGCTGATACTGCGCGCGTACATATTTCTATATCATACATCATTACGTTTAAGCCTCTAACACTTTTTTAATTATATACCATTCAACGGCTTGTATCTTTTATAACCATTTCATGTAGCTAACGGGTCGGGAAATGATTTGTATATAAGAGAAAAAGCACCCAAGTTAGGGAAGAGCTCATGTCGTAAGTTCCACAGCAATAGATACTAACTCAAGAAATAAATTTTTAATGCTCCTGCATGCTAAATCTATACATTAGCTTAATTTACTCATATCAATTTATAAGAGAACATTAGCAATTATGTAAACGGAGTATTTGTACAACGCGACATATAAAGTATGCAGATACATATGTAGATACAAATGCGACTATATCCTCGTGTCTTATAGTGATGGTAATTTCATGAAATTTAACGCTTGATAACTGTTGCTTATTTGTAAATAAAACACGACTCAAGTAGTAGTATTTCCCACATCCAATTAAATTTTTTATTAATAAATTGGAAAAAAAATTTTTAAATATATTCTCTATTGCTGTATATACATATGTACATACATATTTACCAAGAATAATGGAAGCAATAATGCACCTTCCCATTTGGCGTGACGTCAGTAAAGAAACTTTTGAGCACAACAACTCGTACAAATACTGCTGAAATGCAGAAATTGCTATTATTTTAAAAATTGAGTTTTGACAGACATTAAATTTACGTTCGTATGTGCGAAAATCGTCACTATCGGCAATGAGTACGATGACTGCCTTATTGCTCTATTTTGCATCTTTAATACTTGTACCTTCAAGCCCAGACTAATTTTCTAACCGCATGACTTTCCGTTTGATGCCTTAGCTGGTAACCTTTGAACTTTCTGATTGATACTTAGGCTGGTAACTATGGAATCTTAACTAGCAAAATAAAATTCCGAGCAACAGCAAAAATCATGGCACCCTTTCAGGTTTTTACAGTAAAACTTTTCGCCCATACTATTACTTATACACAATTTTAATTGAATTTTAAGTTCACGTTCATGCCCTCAATATGTTGTACAAGTGCTCCTAGTAAGCACTTCGGCCAAAGCCTTTTTAAGTTTTAGTGCATGCTTCAGCTTAAATATTTAAAAATTAAAAAAAAGAAACATTTCTCTTCCTTCTTAGATGCTTTAAGACGTAAACTACTTTAAAATTTAAAACTATTTCCAAATAAATACATGAATAATTGTGCTTTATATGTTTACACGGTTCGGGGTTTCTTTTAATGTCATTCATTTGTTTTTCAGAAAAATCAGTGTCGTTCGAAAAGTCAGTGTCCTTTAGCGACGACATACAAGGAATACCTAAATCTCATAGTCCTCAACACGCTGGTAATTCTCTTCACTGATTTTCTTCTTGCTTGTTGTTGTACATTAAAGTTCATTGTATCCATTTTATAGTTAAGTGCCTGCATGTACAAGTGCATACAAACATACATGAATACCTATGCTTGTTTGTGTAATCAACAACCAACTTTAAGAGCATGCTAAACTGCATAAGTATCTATATATCTAGGACTTTCTCATTGCCAATCACGTATTTGCGAATAGTAGATTTCCCTATGTTGTTCGACGGGCATACATACATATATGCTAACAGCTGATATACATATTAATAAAACGCTCCATGTAATCCTGCATGCATAAAGTTATTCAGCTGCATTACTAGATATCATAATTTTCGTTTGCATGTGATTTTCGAGTGACATATGTATAAGTACATGTGTGTACATATGTATATGTATATTCGTAGCCTTTGCTGCCGTGCATATTTTGTAATAATCTTTCTTATTCCACACAAACAAACGAACTTGTTACCACCACTCTGGTGCCGACGATCGATCATTTTACGACCCAAATAAATTACAAAGCCGATACCAAACCAACTAAACCAGCCATTAAATCATCGACTTTACCTCGAACATCTTCACAGGGTAAGTACAGATGCACATTTTAACGATGCACACTCTCGGATCCACTCACACAAATATACACAAACTTATGTACAATATATGTCTGTATAGGCACCAATAATTGCAAGCCAAGATTTTCTTAAATGACCACACACACACATATAGAAATACCTACATTCATGTAAACGATTCAAGTTTTGAAACTGTGAAACATTGCAGTAGAAGCGCTTAGCATTCACACATATCACGCCTGCCACCGTACTAACCTATATATGCACATACATATGCACAATGTTAATATGCGTTGACCTTTCGTCTGCAAATTTGTCTCGCCTTAGCAGAGAGGGACCGCCTCAAACCGCCACCACCCCCCAAACCTTTGGTGCTAGCCCAGCCGCATCAAACCTATCGCGCCGATATCGCACTCGCTCCCGAAGTCTATAATCATTTGCGTGGCCTACAGAAGAAGGCCAAAGACTTGCGCATGGAGGTGCGTACACTGCGTCGGCTCTCACAAGCGCAGGCGGTTGCAGTGCGCGAGGACATTAAGGGAACTTTCATGCGCATACGAGCCACACTTTTGGCTAGCAGTGGCACCTTCTGGGGCAGTCATCAAGGAGACCAGGATGCAACACGGATTTCACGTGAGGAAGAGCTCTACAAGCAGGAGGTTATAAGACTGGAGAAGGACCTTAGTGACTTAGAGGCATCCGTAGAGACTTTGCGTGGCGAGGTAATCAATCGGCGCACTCGCGTTAATATGACCGCCGTAGAGGATATGGCATTGGTGCTAAGCAGAGCGAGGTATTAAAAACTCGAACAGAAGGAATAAAAGTACCTAATGTGTTTTTGTTTTTAATTAATTGCTTCTCACAGCAAAACAGTTGCGGAGTTAAAAATGAAATTTCCCGGACTATCTAATGGGCTGCGTTGTATGCTTTCGAGCGAGATGGAACGCGTTGTGCGCGAAGAGAAATTTCTCAAGGAAGAACCCGACAGACTTGAGTCGGCACTGAGACGCTGCAAGAAGCTGACTGGCACATTGGTGACACTTAAAAGGTATGTTTAGTTATTTATCTCAAAGGATTATTGCATCTAACTCTGTCCCGCAATAGATTGGCCAGTGTACAAGAGCAACGATTACCCCCTAACGAACCGCAAATCAACGAAGAACCACCACGCTCCGCCGAGATCTCGAATACAGACAAAGTAAGTTCACATCTAGAAGCTTTCACAAACAATTACCAATTGCAATTATCATTACAATTACATATAGAAATTGCATAGGAAGCATTGCCTAACATTTCGCAATAAAAAAGATAATTTTAATTAAATATTCAATTACAATTATATAAATGCCTACTGCCATTTGACTATTGCATTCATTATAACCGACTTCAAATTCGCATTAGAATTTGATTACTTCTACTTTTCGTTTCACCTTCCACCTTATTACGTTTACCGATATTATTTTGCAAATTTTGCAAATGATTTCCTTTTCTTTTGGTATATGAAACCGTTGAGTAAAAAGTAGTTGAAACGTTTCCCAAAATACTACCAAATGCTATATCTAGTTTTGTGTGTAAATAAAGTACATTTAATTACATTTTTAGTTGAAAACAAAAACAATATTACTTATGAATAGCATAAATAAATCGGTTTTTAGTTGATTTGAATTTATTTTGCGATTGGCTGTTTGCTTATACTTAGTTGAAGTCTTTATATTTTGAATTTAGAATAAATTTGAATATTTGGTCATCACAAACGTTGATATGGACGGTCCTCTATCCACATTCTGCTATCCCACTTCATTAGAGAAACATAAACTACAAAACGATGCGAAAATTACTTCAAAATGTTACACAGATTTCACGTGAAGTATAAAGCTGCTCATAAGCACCTCAAACATTGCAAATATTTTCTGCAGTAGGGAGCTATGAGTTCAATAATGCTTTCGTGACAACTCCTGTCAAACGAATTTACCGGCAATTTACAAATAAATTCAAATTATTTTCAAAAAAATATTATATTGCTTTGCACCGAAGTTCTCAATACACCCTTAAATACACGCACTAGTGTACTCGCATATGCGTGATTATGAATCAGGCAAATAGAAAATGCATTTGCTACCTTCAACCTGCGCTAAATCCATTTTACGAATCGTATTGTAATGTTTAATTAAACAAAAGCTTTTGTAGCCTTGCCGGAAAGGTCTTCTCATGCGCTTCTATGTATGAATATAAGCCGAACATTGAATTTCGCATTAAATGCAACTAGAAATTGAAAATCAATTGCTAAGCACCGATTCACCAGTGATGTTTTCTATGCTTACCTAACTCTTTAGTTGTTGTTGTTTCAAGAAACGCTTCACCGATTCACTTCACGCCTAACAAACACTTACATGCAAGCATTGCATTACAAACCATCCTCTTTTTTGGACTTATTATACTCGTACCTTTTTTCTATTATTTTCGCATTAAAAAAATATACATTCAATGAGAATCGCTAATCGAATTCGATGCTACAATAAAATTGCTGCCAGCGTCCCAATCGAATAGTTTCGAATCGGTGCGAAGTGGCTGAATTTTGCGATGAGTGGACGTCGGCTGACTGCAACCGAGAGAAAAAGTAAATTTTAAACACAGAAAAATTAGTTATAGTAAAAAATAAAACATATTAACAATTGGCCAAAATTATCTACAAGTTTTACAAAATAAACAAATTATCTATTGTGCATAACTACTCCAGCAGCAAAGCAACTCAAGCCATTGTAAATACATACATACATATTTACGATTTCCAGTTTGCGCATTTTTCGCATTTCTGTTTAAATATTTGTCATTGTACATACCTGTGTATGTAAGTATGTATATATGTGCTGACCATTCTTCCGTCTTTGCTGCGTCGCGTTGTACAACAATTGGGCTGCATCCATAAAAAAACCAAAAAACAAAAAAAAACATCACGAACAAAACCAAATTAATTGAGAAAATAAAAAACTTCACGTTTTTTATCTTGCATCTGTTAAATATAAAACAAAAACAATTCGTTTATCGTTGTTACATAATTACTTAATTAAAAACAACAATACCAATGTGGTCTCGTTTTCTTCTTGTTCTTCTTTGTATACTACAGTTTAACTGGCGATGGAGTTCTAACTTCAAAGAGGCAATCACTGAGTAATAATCGCATTTTACTATCCATTACAATTACAGTTTTTGTATGACTTTATTTCTATCACTAGTGATCCTTTTAAGCTTACTCAATCCTAATCTATTCAGAGACAAATTTTAAAATAAAAAACTCAATCAAAATCAAAAATTAAAAATCAACAAACAAAATGCAAACAAAATTTAATCAATAATAAACCAAAATGCTTAAAGCATAAAAATTGAAATTAAACAGAAAGTTGATATACTATATTAAATACTAAATACATAATTACATAAATTGGTTGATGTTACAATAATGTAAAATAATGTTTTCTTTAAACGAAAAGCTTGTTAATCATTCATATTTAGTTTCCACTTATACTTTTCAAGTGCCATACTTCTTTCATTACCTTTTCAATTTCACGATTCTGTGCAAAATCTTCAATTATACTTTTAACTGTATGTTTAGCCTCACAATAACTCTTTTAATTACAATTTTGGGTATTTGTTCTATCTACAAACGAGTTTTCATTTCCCTTTTTTCTGGCGCAACAATTCGAACACATTTGTTGCTTCCTTTTCGTATTGATGTCAAAATTGCGTATTATTTATTAAATCTATAACTACTATTGTGTTTTTTTTTTTTCAATTATTATTCTTACGATTACTTTTTTTCTTGTTTTCTTTTTGAATGACACATTAATGGAACATCATCATATGTAATCATCATATACGGTAGTGTAATCTGAATTGAAATTATTCATGATTCGCCATCAAACCTCTGTATCATTGCATCCAACCGCTTCTACTTGAATACATTTGACACACACCTTGTTCTCCCGTACATGCATACAACATATGTGCATATGTATGTACTGGGTACAAAAGGAAAAGTTTGATCATGTCTCTAAAAGTATTTTGACTATTCATTACAAAAAAAAGTGTAAATAATCGTAAACTCAGTCGTCACAAAATTTAGAAAACCAAAAAAATTAAAAACTTCTTGTAGCTGAAACCAATAACAAATCGTAACAATTGGTGGCAGATAAGAAAAAGTTTTACATTCACTTGTTCAATGTCAGTTTATTGTTTTGAAGTGTAAGTTTAATATTATTTATAAAAAACCGTGTGTACGTATGTAAGTGTTTTTTTCGAACTACGCACAACAAGACTGCTTAAGCCACTTTGGCTTTTTCCAAAACGAAATAGTCGGATAGGATGTTATTCGTAAATCGGAATCAGTATTTGAAGCAAAAGAATGATTCACACCTAATGGCCTCACTTCAAAATAAAATTAATTAACATACACAAATTCAAACAAATTTTCAAAAGCTTTTGGGCCTTCAGCATTTTCGAACAAAAAGTAAGATACATTTTCGTCACACGGCAAAGATACTTTTCAGGCTTCTCCGAAATCACCTTATCTTATATGGGCGAATGTCGCTTGTTAAGTTGCTCATATCCCTCACCGGTCAACACTTGCTTCTTAGGAAAAGTAAAAAAAATTAAACACATTGAGCGAAATTCGAGCGATTCATTGTTTCTTAAGAAAAAAATGTAAACACATTGAGCAAAATTCGAGGGATTCATTTGCGTCCATAATCTGTTTATGGTTTTACGTTGTACAAAGCTAGGACATTGAGTTTTGATCCAAGTTTATAAGAGGTAAGATGATATGAAGCATTCTGCGCATGTCAACCGAAAATTTGAAAAATTCTCCACTGCTCGCGGTATCTAATATTTAGGTCACGTGTGCGTATGTCAATACATTCCCGAAATATTGCAATATGTCAAAATTTCGATTTGCATTTAGTATTTCCAATCGGTGAAGTATTCTTAGGACGACGATCTGTGCTTTCGACTCATGTGCACGAATTACAATGGAACCACACTTGACACTCACTTTCACTTGCTGACTATCACTTGAATTGCGATCGTCACCTTTCTAGGGTGTTTATCAATACAACCCGTACTTGAAATCCCTCCCCTACATATATCCTGGTGTTTTGTTTTACAACTGTTCAAACCCCTAACCGTGCAGTCCATTACCGAATTGGTAGTGTGAGGTTTTCTTTTATTTTTTTTTTTTTTTAATTACGTCTTTTTTTTTGAGATTTTTTACATATTAATCGGCTTGCATGTGAAAATTATGCTTTAAATGCTTCTTATTACTTAGTTTATCGTTTGGTTGGTTTTTGAAGTACACTGTGATTGCTTCATATTCAATTTATGTTAGCGTTTATGTGGTTTTAGATAAATAATAGTTCTTTTGCATTCGTGAATACGTTAAGGTAGTTATTTAGTAAATTACAAACAAATGCATCTGTACATAATATTTTATATAAATCACAACTATCGTAAAATGGGCATTGACAGACTAATAACAATTTTGTGTTGGACCCATGGAAATCTTCTCATTCCAAAACGTAATCGATATTTGCGGACACTCTCTCAATGTGATTTACTTTATTTGTATACTAAGACCATATTGAACTATGTACATATACCTTCTAGTCTCAAAATTTAAACTGTGCACACATACATATAGAGCATTCCTCGCACTTTTTATATGTGCAACTGTATATAGAACATTCACATGTGTTTTTCCTTAGTTTACACTGCCTTGTAAGAGCCTACATGTCCAACTCTTCTACCAGCATTTACCTTATCCACTAAATTGTTAATTTCTTCAATATCTCCTCCAACCCGCAATTTTTTATTTCGACAGCTAATTCCGCTTTTTCGTACTTATTTTGAATGTATGTTATCTGTACTTTTTAATATCGTCACGAACGCGAAATGTCCAATAATACATACCTATTGTACAGTTATTGTTACTATTATTATTGGAAATTTAATACTTTAGCCAGTCCCAACACCCAGGATGGGGTCGTTCGCTATCAGCGGGGGACCCGAAAACGCACTCGATGCTCTGCTAGACGAACTGCAGACCTTCTCGAAGCCACTCGCACAGAATAATGAGGTTAGTAAAAAATTCTACTGCTTAAAGAAAAGGACTATTCTATACATATACTCCTACTTTATACAGATACGCCCTGACGAGTCGACATCTGATGACAGCTCACAAGCTGTACAAAGCACAGTTACCACACAAATATCCCAAGCACGCCTGTACATCCAAACTACGGACATAAACACCGTTCCAATACAATCACAACCAATTCCCACCATGGTCACCGGCATTGTGAATACTTTGCCACATAAGCTAAACAATAATGCCGCCAAAGCAGCCACAGTTAACCTGGCCGGTGCTGCCTCCCTAATGGTGCACACGAACGTTGGTAGTCTTCGACGGCTCCATTCATACCCCAGCGGTTCAGACACGGACATATCCCCCCCGCAGAATGTTCGTGCGGTCACCACTAAGCCACCGGTTCCCGAACGCACCGCCGAACTGATAACGAAAGTGAGCAGCAAACGAATACCGCCACCACCACCACCGCGCACTAGCTCGCGCAGCCCATTAGCCAGCCCCACCAACCCGAATGTGCCACAACAGCTACCAACAGTTAATGAAACCGATGTTTTGGGCAACAAATCAGATAGTGGTGGCGGCAGTGGCAATTCGAGTGGCAACGAATCGGCCAACGACCACGTACAACGGCAGGTGGCTTTAGAAATGCGTCACCAAGAGTTGCTCAAAAAACAGAAGCTGTTACAGGAACAATATCAACGCTTGCAACAGATGACCAAGATTTCTGGTGTGGAAATGGCCCACGCCGAAAATAACGTTCAACTACAAAAGATCGGTAGCGAATCAAATTTACTGCAAAAGATCAATTTCAATAACACCAATCCGGAAGATAAATTGGAGTCGCAAGACAATGGCTTGTCAGAGGTTGACAAAACTGATAAAGCAAAACAGGTACACAATAATAGCGTGGTCACTTCGGATGTTAAGGGTAACTCTGGAAGCGGTGGTGGCAGTGGCAGCGAGAAGAGTGTTGGGGGTAACGGAGGCACTACTACCAAGCAACTATACGAGACGGAAATACTATAACATAAGCCACTGATAATGGTGGAATGGCAGGAAACTGAGATCGACATTTGAGTAAAGCATAAGAAGCACAAACAAACACAACGCACTGGAGCACAGGTATTACTTGGAACGCGATTACCACTGGCGACCGGCAACTGGCAAACGCTGTTGTAACAAATTTGCAAGTTACGAGTACATAAAAATATGTAGGTATGAGAACATAGCAAACTGCACAGAAAGCGAATGGAGAAGTGAATATCAATGAAGCAAAGATTCTGACAGTACTTAAGAAAACATGAAGGGAAAAAAATGTTAGGCAGCAATAGGAAATATATGATCTTAGATGTCGCTAGGATTTAATAATTGATATTCATAAGTAGTGATATATATGAATATATGTTTGTATGTATTAGTCGGTAAATACCTTGCAACACGGGGAAGAGAGTATCTTAAATCCAACACATTCCCACACTAACATTGAAATGACCATCAAAGCTGCTTACACACGAGTATGTATGTAGATGCAGGGCTAAAAGCTAACGAGATTAAATCGTGAATTTATGCGTTGCGGTAGAGATAAACAAAGAAAATTACTAACAAATTAATCAACTGAATCTACGGGCCCCACATAAATATTTGTTTTAACCAATTCCACACATATTGGTAATAGATCACTGTAAAATGCAGACTCATTAACAACAAACTGTTACCATGCATTTACATCTTAGTCACTTTACACAACATTCCCTGCTGGAAGGACGACAAGTTCCAAGCCATAACTAATGCACGGTCATCCTCTTTATCACATAAAAAGTGGTATTGTCCTGGGAACTATCAGTTGTCCCTTCGCTGCATGATTATTTCATTGACCACGAAATGGCAAAAACAAACTGAGATCGGATTTTTTTCCCACTCAGTATAGGTTTTTGCTGCGAGCCTAACACTTCGTCGCACTTGCAGCAGACACACACCCCTATGTACTCACATAATTAATCACATCTGTACACAAGTGGGTAATAATGGTATTAAAACACTTGTCTTAACATTAGCGTATATGGTAAGCTATTGTACTCGTAGTATAGGATACAGCCGTAAGGCTTTAGATATAGAACCGTAATAGCTACATACACACACAAATTGATTTTGGTATAATACTTTTGAATATGAAAAGATATACATTAAATACACACATGCATACATATATATGCATGTTTGTGTATTATTGCAATGTACAGTCGGGGGCTAGAGCTCAAACTGAATCGAAATCCAAATCGAAACCGAAATCGGAACGAAAAAGAAATGAAATTTAGAAGGCGTAAGTTTCGCCTAGTTGTTATTTAGTTAATATTTTAAAGTCGCTAGTTATAAATGGTTGAATATTTAAATTAAATTATTTGCACTTACATAGATAAAGAAGAATGGAATGGTCCTACAAGTCCCCGATTACAAAGTGCATATACCACAAATAAGTAAAATGCAATAAAATTGAAATTGAACTCATTCGACCCATAGATGTATGTATGTACGAATATGAAATGTTATTTGTTGTGATGCACTTGAATTTCATCATGATTTTATTATGCAAAAGTTGAGATTTTAAATATGAATACATACCATATATATATACCTAAGTATTTTGTTTTTGTTAAATGTTCGTATATAATAAATGTTTGCGTATATGTTTGTGAGCTTTGGTAAGCCGATAGTCAAGCTACAGACACACGAATCACCTATTCCTATAGAATTGAGAAATATTTATGTAAGTGTACGTATGTATACTAGACAAACAAACGAATTACATCAAATCCGTAATTGTATTGTGAAAGTATTTATGTATTAGCATAGAGAAGGTATACTGAGAAAGAGCTGAAGGGAAGAAAAGGTACAGAAATTAAATAAAGCTGCTTGAACCAATGCTCAAGACACCGGGGCATACACATAGCACTTGACACGCCTGGAAAGTGAAGAAATTCACAAAGCGCTTCAAGTGTACTTATGAGTGTGCAGCTCAAATATGTTCAGACAATGTCCCTATAAGTTAACCAGAAATAATAAACTAAACACTAACGAAAACTTATCACATTAAAGCAAAAGTCACGCCAGTTATAGATGTACTTATGTTACTTGATACATTTTTTGTTCAATTGGCAAGGAAAGTGAGACTGATAGTTTTATGTATATTAAACACTTTCAAATAAACCAATGAAAAAATATTCACATTTTTAGAGTTCTTATGAATGCAGATATAAAATATGATTCAAATTTTGAATTTTAACTAAAACAAATTACATAAAAGAATAAGTGAGGCGGCAATGATCCCATTAAGAACTCAAAGCACAATGTGCTGAAAAGAAAATGGTTGAATGTTGCGCTTAAATCGCGGAAACATCACACTTAAATACTTTTAATCGGATTCAATCGGGTTTCTAGTTTATCCTCCGTCTTTCTCAGCCATTTTAAACAAAGCATTGCCGCCGCTAATCACATAATCGTGGAATCAAGGCATAACTAATATGATTAAATCGATAGCTAATTAAATAAACGATAAATAAGTATTAACCCTACCATATACACACCATTCCATTCAGCAGTCTCTACGTCATTAAATCTCCAGAATTAATTATAAAAAACACACACAAGCAAACGCATACTCACTTATGTATAGATATAATGAAACTTCTTGTTTTTAATCACACCGAATATTCGAGCTACCGCAGTATGTTCGAACGGATGGAGTAATAAACTTATTGTAATTATTTCACCCAATAATTGTGAAGAAGTGGGCTTCAGATTCAGGTGCAAGCAAAACTTGATAAAACATCTTATATATATATGTATATTATGTATAAGTACATATGTATGTAGGGTATAATTTAACGTTGTGTGCCACGAATATTCAGTGTGGTTATTTAGTAAGACTTAAGATATCCCAAAAGTATGTATGTATGTGCCTAATTGACGTACACAAATTTATGTATGTATTTGGCTAAGAGCACTAAACATATGTGAAATTAACTAAATGATGCAAGTACTTAACATTTTTCTTCATAATAAATTAAATGAATGAAATCGTACCCATAGTGAAACATTATTTGGAAAGGTTTAGTGCATTTCGAATCATATTCTCGCGCCGTTGAGAATATATTGGCTGACACGGCTAATTTTTCCACCAACTGCTTCCAGCTAATGCCATGTTTTTGTTTTTGGTTTTGATTTTTTCTTTCCTTGGTGCTTACAGAATCTGACAATTTTCCCGCTTTGATTGTTTGGTCAGTCACCGCAGAAACGGAGATCATTGTTTGTGACAGAATATAAATTAGGCCACCAATTATACTTTGTCTCGTACTGGCGCTGGATCAATCCCCTCGCCAATAAATTTCATAACAATTGCGCAATTTTTCAAAAAAAAAACACCAAACAACATACACAATAACACGATTGGAAAGAAGGAGGGCTGAGAAGAAAAAAAGGTAAGTAATGTGCAAAAGAATTCTGCAATGTTTACACAAAGAAATGCAAGGATTGGTAAGAAAGGAAAGGTGCCAACCATAGGGAAGGGAAAACACATCATATACTAATACAATCACAGGCAAATAGCAATGGTTAGAATGTGAAAGTGAGAAAAGAAAGCCAACGAATACACTGACGAGGAGTCCCATGTCAGTGAAATAGAATGTAATGAATTGTGAGTGTCGATTGAGCAGATGTTTTTGTTAATAGTAGACAACTGTTTCGTTAATTCAAATGCATCCAGTAAATGCGTGTGTAAGTAAGCTCTCTAGCTCAAAATTCTAGCACTGCAACAGATTATTTGCCTTCGAGGTAAATAAAGTAACCGTTGTGCCCGTAGTTGTACTTGTATATGTGTGCCGACTAGATTTGGAAGTTAAGCAATTCGAAAAAAATTTTGTTTGCACATTTGTAAGTAAACTCTTGGGAGATGTTAGAAAGAGAAACATGCGGCACGTGAGGTAATTCTTCCATTCAATTTTGATACCTTCCAGGTGCATACTGTGATTTCCGAAAATGTTTTCAACATAGGAAAATAAGCTTGATTAAAAGTTTAAGAAATATCTTGCTTAAAAAAATGTATTCCGTAAGTGAATACATAATTCAAAGACAATCTTTTACTTTCATATTAAAAGGTTTGTGTCGGCAATAAACTGCTGTTCACGTTACTCTCATAACTGAGCAGCTCAACAATTGCAACTCTCCAACATCCAACCCTTGATGCAACAAACTCGTACAAAGTGTTCTTAAACATATGAACATATGTATAGTTGATTAGCGGAGACTTTTATACTCTCTTCACTTGGCCTTTGTAGAGAAGTTGAGAAGTGTCTAAAAAAGTGGTGGCTTAGTGACTGAAGAGATCAGAATACGAGCTGTGCCGTAATTAGGCAGTCATACCAGCTGGTATTCGAGTTTTGTACACAATGTTGAACGAACGTGTTTTTCCTCAAAATAAAAATGTAAGAATGGTATTTTACGTGATTTTAAATTAAAAAAAAAATATCCGTGCTAAAGCAGAAAGTGGTCAGATCCATTAGAAGTTACTATTTTCATTGAAGTGTCTAATAAAGGTAAACTAACGTAGTGGAAAATGTATTATAAAACAAGTGAGAACTTTAAGCTGCATAATAATTAAATTATTGCCGCAATCAGCAACGATCCTGTGTAGCAAAATCATGCCCAAGCACTTAACATGTTTTAATTACTTACGAATTGTTTAAATACACAAAGTGCTCTTAAAATCTGTGAAATTCGCCAAAAAAGGTTTTTTGTGATCGATCAACGCATAACCAATTCATGCGGCCAAACTGAAAATGCGCATGCGCAACCACTCTTATCGAACAACCACTTGCTAGTGCAATGAAATTCACCCAACTTCTACATCGAGCACCACTTAATACCACTCTAAGCGTAAATGGAACAAAACGACCAAACATTGCCTGTATTTTGAAGGATGAAAGGCCTAGCAGCCTCATTTTTAGCCCCGAAACAAGAGAGTTGAGCACAACAAAATAAAATAAATAAAAGGACAAAAAAATAAATGGGTTGAGGAATTAAATTTGCAAACGCACAGTCCGAATACAGCACGTTTTTTTTTTCTATTAATATTCCTGTTTTTTCGAACATTACCGGTTTCTGGTGCTTGCAAGTTATGCTGTCTTATGGAGCTGAATATAAGCAGGAATCTGCCAACGGCAGCGACACATTCTCAAATTTCGCGAATACCAATGCATGCGCCAGCAGTCAGCTTGCTTGCGAAATGCGCCAAATTCATCCATTCGTGAACATGATATGCATTGCCTTTATTTTAGCACAGCACTTATTCAATTCAGAATTCGTTTTCATTGCGCAGCTGGAATTCCGGCTGGCTGATTTGTCTACTGGCCCTTGATTTGCCATACTGTGAGCGCTTTGAATAGCAGTGAGGTTAGCACAAAAGATTTTCAAATTACCACAGGCATACGGTAAATTAAACCGAAGAAGGCTAATGCGACTGGGGTCATATGGCTCTAGACTCATTCAAAACGAACTGCTGAGTAGAGCAAACAAATGTTATTAGTTTAATACAGAATTAATTTCTTTCTATTATTTAAACAAATTCGTTAAATTCGTTATTTATTATATTTTACATTACTTACAGTTGCCTGCCTTAACCTCATTCCACCATGCTTAAGTGGGCGTTAAATACGCCCCGACTCTCATATGTAACAGAGACTGGCTCTAAAGCGAACTCGATCGAATTTAAGCCCAACACTAAAAATAATGAGCTCAACAAATCGCCTTCCATGCAAACTCGTACACCATCTGCCAGGCGGCAAAGACTCAAGCGAAAATCTTCAGATTTCTGTCTTTCACACCGCTTACAGAATTTGTTGGAAAAGGAAAATCAACTTGAAGAACGAAGTCAAGTAACATCCACGCCACTTCACTCAACCTCAAAGTCACATGGCAGGAGATGTCCAATACGTCGGTTAAATAGCCTAAAAGATTTAAGCAGCATTACTCCATATGAAGGCAACAACCCCAGCATTATACCAAAACCAATTTCCTTAGAGTTCAATACACCGACTTTAAGTCTGACCAGCTGCGGAATAACACGTAAAAATCCCTCGAACTATGCTGCCACACTACCTACCCTCGAAGTAGAATACTCGCCGTGCGGCCTCGTGCCTGGCCCAATACTAGCATTACGTGGCTTAGGAATTGCCGACACATATTTTGACAAGCCACGGTATTTGTCACCCGATGAACAAAACCAAACTCTGATACAACCCCAACCAACTATCAGTACCACAAATTCCACTTTTCAAAGTCAGCGAAATACGTGCGATGATACCGTTTCGTTGAGCTCTTCAAAGATGGGCGATCAGACGCTGGAACGCATGATAGACGCGATTTTGGAAAGCACACGAAAGGAAAATATGTCCATTAAATTCGCAAAACCATCGCATCATCATCAACGCACCGTTATGTCCCCCACATATACACCAGCCGAAGATCCCGCAAATGACTTAAGCGAGTTTTGGAGTGAGAATCAAAATAAAACACCATTGTCACAACCGAGGCGCAAAAGGAGGCGATCGCTGCCTGTTAAAATGGCAACTACCCAGCTATTTAGTGAGCGAGAGGTGCGGTCGCCACTGGGAGCAGGGCATCGCATGCGAAGACTACAAGATAGTAATTTTTTCCCCTTACGACGACAACGTGTAGTGCGTCGGAAAAGAAAAACTTCTAAGTCCAATGGAAAAACTACAAAACTCTTTCCTCATGAAATCGTTGAGGCAACAGAAGCAAAAGTTTCGCCGGAACTCGCAGTGCTTAATTTCAAAACGATAGAAAATTCGAGTCCTGACAGTGGGCACAACTCTTGCAGCGAACTGGATGAGAACACGCTCGAAGATGACTGCTTGACAGTCAGAGGCTCACTAGAAAATACCAACTTCCATGCGCTCGACGCTACTAAACGACGTCTCAGCTTTTCAAGCAAAACAATGTCAGCCAGCCAATAAAGCGCAAAGTTCGATGCACATAAACGCTTACTAAATTGTGTGCATTTATATATGTTAATTACTTATATATCTATTTAACTGTGTTGCCTGTTTTCCTTTAAAATCCAACATCATGTTTTCTCATTATCAAATAAAGTAGTAAAACTTATAACTTTTCCCATAGCAAATGTCGTTTTAATTCACATAACCTAATTTTTGTACTATGCATATACATCGCGAGATGTGGTGCTAACGAAGAAGCAAGTAAGTTTAGAATTCATGCTCTGACTGCATTATACTACTTTTTAAAAATAATTTATTCAAATTCTTCACCAATTTTCATTGCTGCCACTTTAAAACACTTTTTGCGGGGTAGTTCGTACTGCAAACATACGTATTAGTATACTAATAGTAGGTAGTGTACAAGTGGTCACAAACCGTGACTAAGATATGCGTAAAAGCAGCGGAAGGGCCTGTGAAATTGGACCCCGGGTGGTGTCATATGAAAATTACTCGCAACAGCAAGTACTCGTACACCGACTCTGGTGATCAAGTAGAAGTAAGTACAATAACAAAAAACGCAACATGTGAATTTTGCGAGAACAGAATGAGCAACTAACAGCTGCCGTTTGAATAAGAATTGCTGCACTTTACAGGCATATGTATCTGGTTTGAATGGTTATACCGACATACATATATAACAATACATGTTTCATATTATGTATAAGTATAACTACCAAGCATATAATAAAAAAAATCAATTTCAATATTAGTTTAGTATCGGATACTAGTAGTACAATGCGTTGTGTTGTCTGCAATTTGAGGAAATTATTTTATAATATATCTTTGAAAATGCGAGTAAAATTGAATATCTCAAATATGAGTGTTTGACTAAATGCATTTTTTACTTGCCTAACCGTTAACACATACATTTGCACTTCCAATATGAATCGTTTTATTTCCCTTGTTCGGAGTTCCAATTGCCTGTTGCAGCTGCTCTGATTTAACTAAGAAAATGTGACATAATTTCAACGAAGTTAAACAATACGCTTGTAGAACGGAAAAGATCTATTGCATGAGTATGCAGACGTATAAGGATATACCTATACAAACGACACAAATGCTCGCACACGACATCAATGGATGAATAGCAATGCGTCAATCTGAATCACGAAAATACAAATTGACATACCTATGAACGCCGACAACACAAACGAGGAAAAATAGTCCACGTAAATAACACTCGTACTATTCGCAGACACACGGACATGTATGCGTGTGTGCTTGTACATGCAGTTCACTGCTCACGTATTTTTGCGCCAAAATTGCCAAGATGGTAATTTAGCGACATATGCCACATACGGAAACGACAAAGCACATCTGCCGCCAAGAGTAGCACGAGTCAAATACCAGCAGCGCCAGCGGCCGAACAAAGGCAAATAGCTACCGGGCGGGTGGTTTGCGTTAGTACTGGTGGTACAAATTGCATTACGACGAGGACCACTACTTTCTGCGAGAACTTTTATGGTGGGCGAAGTGCTTGAAATGCACTTAGGGTTAACAGTAAAAGCGAGCATTGTCGCCATCAGCACTTAACTATGGGCCTGCATAAATATGTATGTATGTACATTCGTTTCAAGTGTTTCACCTCTGCTCTTTATTAAACTGTTGTTTTCCTGCACTTCAGTTAGCTCTTTGTGTGGAAAATTTCATTTTGTGCTATTAAAAATTTGCAGCGCCCAGAACTATACTCCTATATTAAACAAAGGCGTACACATTTGTATTTAAACCAATGAATGTCGCAAATCCAATTATTCATTTGAAATTTTGCCTGCTTCTGGCGAGTTTTACTTGTTCAGATGCATCCTCTGGTATTAGAAAAAGGATTATCTATACATTTGCTCTCGATCAATCGGTAATCAGAGCACAATTGACATATCCCTATATGCTCTCAAGCGTCTACAGCATCCGTGACGATTTCGTCGCACATTTAATTGATGCCTATAAAAGGTGTGTGTATATATGTTATGTGCTGAGCCGTAAGCCCTGGCAGCTAGTGCTCCTTTTTTATTGTAAAATAATAATTTATTGTTATTTTCCATATATTAAATAAATAAAATAAAAATATGTTAATATAAGGTGTCGCAAAATGAATCACGCTGCCGCAAGATTTATAATTTGTGCGAATGTACGCCGTTCGTCAAGCATATTTGTCACTTGTGACCTGGACAACTGCAGTATACAAAAATACAAGCAATGGAGCTTGTAAAAGTCAAAATAAAGATTTCCAACACTCAAAATATTTTTTTTGTGTTTAGTAAAAGACTTATTAAAAACAAAATTGGATGATTAATTTGTGCCACCTTGTTTGTGTGTAGGTAAGTAAAATGATATGGAAAGCACTTAACGCGAATTAATAGTTCCTTTTCCGCCGTAGTTGTCATTTTTCACAGACACTTTGTGCACACACACATGCACGCGAGTACCTGCGCTAGTAAATATACGACCTCACAGACGTTGATTAATCGCAGTAAAATTGTTACATTCTTCAGCATATCCGGCAGCATCTTCTTTTGACAAGGCATGGCAAAAATAAAAAAAATTTCTAAGCGGCACAGAAAAGTAATGAATTCCTGCAATATCCTAAAACGTTTTGTTCTTGAATTTTTTCTATAATAACATTGTACCTCTTGTGTCCTTGCTTCCGTTTCTGAGTTTCTTCCGTGCCCCTTTGCACTTCTTTGTACTTCTATCTATTCTTACTTCACATTCATTGATGTCGTTTTATCTTTGTTGCCCTTTTGAGCTATTGCTCCATAGTTTCGGCTTATCCTTTCCTTGATATGCTTGCTGTTGTGTAATTTGGTAGCGCTATTCAGAGCGCCTTAATGTGTTTTATAATGAATTATAACGGTTTTTGGAGCAAATGTTGGATAAAATTGAGCATTGTTCCGCATTACCATTGCCATGATAAGTCGTTTTCCGTAAAAATTCATTGCTTGCATGCATTGGCATTGGTGTGTAATCCATGCGCATTAGAGAACCTTAAACAATTTTTACAAAAATCACTTTATATAAATAGTGCAATTTTGTTAATTTAATATGCAAATTATTATATGCCTTCAATCTTGTGTCGCCATGTGGGTCACTGCAAGCATTCATTTCCAGCCCCCGGATTTACATTCGGTAGGTAAAGACTCCTCGCGCTTGCAAGTTGTCTGCCTTTCATTAATTTTCCTCCGCATGTGTTTGCCGTTGTTGAATTACTGTTTTTAATTTAATCAATTTCAGTGTTACGAAAGATGTCAATCTTACTCAGTTTGGCCCAACGAACGGACATGGGACAGACATGTCCGCAGTACTCTTCGTTCATACCGCTTGCGCCACTGCTTGCCTCAAAATGTCCTGAAAAAGGGTTAAATGTAAATTACGCACATAAACATAAAAAAATATGAAAACAACTGCAGATGCTTCGACCCTTCGTCATAGTTTTCTTACCATTAGAAGATTCCCACATGGGACGAATCACGTACTTGCGCCTCGTAATAGCAACAACTCACGTAAAAACTGACAGCAGTAGAAAATATAAGCAATCCTACGTCAGAAATCTTGCCGAATTCGTTGCTTAAGTCGTCCATGCAACGCCTAATGAGTTGGGTAATGTTGTTGCTGCAATTAAATTTAAATAAAAAGGTACAGTTCGTGTAGTTTATGTGAGTAGAAGACACAACAAACTCGTACAGGCGGAATCCTTAAACAGGATCAATCACAAAATGTACACAACAAACAGTTACTTTCGCACATGGTGGAGTTGAACATGTGACAGATTTTCACAAGCATATCTGCTTAATTAGCCAGATAAAAGCCGACTCAACAAACAGCGTCGCTCCGTCCATCGCGTTCCCGCAATCAAGAATGAGGAAGTTAGAAAGTGAGCAGCTGAGTTGAAAGCGTTTGAAGCCAATTTATGTAGTTGAGCTTTCATTCTTGTTCGCGGTGCATTGGTATCATCGACGTGATTTCCTCACAAACGCATTAATCTCCTACTGCAGTTTATTCACTCGTACCCGCGTCGTGAACACTGAATGCGCTTTCCGGACGTTTCTATGTGGCTATTTTAACCAATGCATGGCTTATATGAAGGGACGAACGGGACACCGCACGAAAAGAAATTGTGGCATTTCGAAAAAAAATTAATGGCATTCCGAAGTGACCTCCGCCATACAATGCGCCGATGGCTTGGTTTAACCGCGAGGGGCAATCGGAAGCAAAGACATCAGCGTGCACACATTGTAAAAGGGGCATGATTTACTTCTGATTAGAGGTGTAACAATAGTCCACAGTCCGATCTATACACTTCTAATTGATTTACCCAAAGTTCGGCTGCGCTACTGTTATGTGTGTTATGTTTGGTTAATGGCCAACCGACACGCCATGACAGCACCTCGCGGAACTGTTGGCGCAAATATTTTGATTCGAGCGCGCCTTTTTATTGTTCGTTAGTTTTAAATGACCATTGGTTACAATGCCCGCTTGAAAACAATACCCACGGTTCTCCGCTGGTTATGTCACTTTCTGCATAGCAATTCATCCGTGACAGGCATATATGGACATGTGTATATACATTTATTTTTATGTAGATGACCCTTGTCAAGCATAAACAAAACAGCGTGGACAGGAAACAAGCAAAGCAGTCAGGGCAGTTAATGTAACGTGGGCGCTTTCCCACAATCGGGAAATGAAAACTTGCTTGTGGAAACTCATCCGAGATAGAAGTCATGTTTGTTTACAACTTGAAAATGAAGTCAAATAAACAACAAAAAGTTTATGTCAACTGAGCAAACTAAGACAAATCATTATAACTGGAATCGAATGTAAGCAAAGAGTTATGAAATTAAGGAAGGTAAATTACATACAAATGTATGTGTGGACGTATGATAAAAATAAGAATTACCCCAAAATATAGTTTGTAAACTTTACCAACAATAATTAGCCTATTAATGTTTCAACAAAACATAACGCAAAATAGAAAACTATGGCCCTTATTATGAGCAACATTCGATCTTCGACTGTAGTCGAAAGTGCTGATCGAACGAATTTTCATTTGGTATTATGGTGCTCATTCGTTGAAGAATAGGACTATTGTGAATTTCGATCGTTCGACGCATTTACAATAGATAATTTTTTCTCAGCTGATACTGCAAATTAAAATAAAAGAAAAACCGATTGTGTTGAAATTCTTTGCTAACAACATTTTTAAAAGTAAAAAAAAGTATTTTTTGTGAAAATAAGTACAACGGAGTTGTGTTTCGACGATTCATCGGTCGATGAAAGATTAGTGGAACTAGCTAGAAGTAGAAAACAGCTGAGGGGCGCATACAACCCCCTAGAAATGGCTTCCACTGAGTAAGTTTAGTATTTTCAAAATGTGTTGACGTACTTAATATTACAGAAATTTCCTTACAGTTTTTTTAAGAACTTTAGATTATCTAAAGAGGCGTTTATGAACCTACTGTCCAGTACAGAAAACCAGTTGCAGCAGTGCACCCGAGCCAAGAGCTCTTCACTAATCTCCAAAAAAAGCAACACAAATTATTAATGTGTGTGCAGCTTTGCACAACATTTTCTTGTTTTATAATGTTCAACTTCCGGATGAAGAGTTATCCGATGAGACCCTCAACGATGATGCTGAAGATATTGAAGTGGAGCCAAATAACGGAGAAGCAGAAAACATAAGAAATGAAATTCTTAGAATATTATAGAAAAATCTAAAAAGTATTAAATAAAAACCTTAACGCCACAGTTTCTGTTTTATTTTTGTTATAAATTTTCTTTATTCAATTATTCGTCATTCGAAAAAAATATGTATTTCAGTTCCTCTATGTATTTCAGCCCATACCTGCCAAGGGAAAATAAAAATGTATTTGTATAAACATCACAAAAAAAAAAAACTATTATTAACCTTAATTCATTTTGCTGCCGTTCTAACTGGTGGTCCCAAGCAATTCAGCTCCGTTGTAAATTCCTCCCATTTTTTTGCTGCTTGTACTTTGGTGGAAATCCCTTTTGCGAATTGTGGATTCTCTTCCATTAATGCAACTAGCCTTTCTAATTGCTGTTTGGTACTCACGACTTTCGACCTGCATAATATTAACAGTATATATTTATTATTTAGTTACTATAAAACAATAAATAATCGCAAACAACTTACATTTTAACAAGTTTTCCCACAATACGCTACACAATCGAAAGCAAAATTGCATTCGACTCTAAATTCGGTATGCAACGAAAATTTCGACAGCGTTGCACCGCTCATAATACCAAATTGACATTCGATTTTCGATCTTCGACAACCAACGAATGTCGAAGATCGAATGCAACTCATAATAGGGGCCTATTTCATTGCCATAGTAACTCTGACTTCAACTTTGGGAACAAAAACTTCACAGTTCACATCCTTACTCATTTTCCTAAAGAAGTTTAATATTGATTTCCAAAAGATATGAGATATGCAGGATGCTTCTAGTTGTAATTTCTCATTTGCACACAAGGAGCAACATTTGTTTTTGTAGAACAAACATTTCACTATATTCACTGAGCGGTTTAAATTTTTTTTATTGAATAACCCATTTGCATGCTACGGAAATATATTTAAAATAATTTATGCATTATATACGGCTTCAAGGTACATCTTTGCTTTTTTTCATCTTTTGAAACTACGTAGAACGAATAAAAACAAACCCCATCTCTAAGACGAAATTTTAAGAGCAGCTACCTATGTAAACGTCCCTTTACGAAAATTATTGGAAATTTTCAAATTTAGATTTTAGTTTATCTTTTTTTCGGTTATGAGTTTACTCAATATGTTCAAATACAAGAATAAAAATAAATTGTTGAACTAGAACGCAGTGGACTCATATTGTAAATAGACCCGATTTACACGAGTAGACATCTGAAAAGAGAGATACTGGAAATTCTCTTTTAATGTTTCATTCGCGTACACACGGGCAAAAATGTTTTCGGCAACATTTTGACATTTAATACTTTAGCATCGTCTGGTTCGGATGTATTCTAGCACGCGCTTACATGTAAAGCAGAGAGCGTTCGACAACAGTTTCTTAAATATATGAATGAAAAATGCAAACTGGTTAAATAATAAATAATTTGTTGTTTTTTTATTGAAATATATTTATAAATTCTTGTACTTGAATAAAAAAAATTAAATAAAAAATACTTCATATGTAAATAATTAACTTAAAATTAACTTGAATATCTAGAAATGCAGGGAAAAACTAGAAATCAACATAAACATGTCCCATAACTATTTTAAATTATACCTACTTTACTAGCAAAAATAATCGTGCATTTCCCAAGCAGCGTTCGGATGTTTGTCATCGTTGTTATCTTCCGTTTGATTGAAAACCAACACATAACTTAGAACTTTCTTCCACAAAAGAAGAAAACGAATGAAGCAACTGTCAAAAATTGCTTTAAGGAAAGAAATACGAATAAGAAGAGTAAAGCGTGTCGCCGAGTACGGGAGACAAAATCCCTTCTCTCTTCCCCGACCGTCCTTCGCCCATGAACAAAATGTTTCCCTTCCAGATGTCTCCTCGTGTAAATCGGGACATAGAGAATCTGATAATTTTCATGTTCTGCAAACGGTACGATTTGAATTCAGTGAAGTTTACATACAAAACCTGTTTCGGGGATTTCTTAACAAAAAGGCAAACATTTCGCACTAAACCGTTGGATATGGCGTTGATGATGTATTTCTAGCAGTTTCCACTTGGAATATTTATTCATTTCGGTGCAAACAAATTACTTATAACAACAACAACTACTACATATGTGTAAATGTTATGTAACAAATACATTCGTTAAAAAAGTAGGCACATAATTTCCCTCACTCAGCTTAAAACGCAAGGCAATCAGGTAAGGATATGAAGTTGTTATATCTGTGTACGAGGATCAACTTTAGTCTTAATTCACGTTTTTCCATTACTTGAAAGACTTAACCATTCACCGCGCGGTAAGTTTAATGTTTTTTATTCAACACTCGCGACATTTCTTTTAAATAATTTTTATTTTTAAATTGTCCTTTGATGTCTATTTATTTTATACCTTTTTAATGAAGTCTTTTAAGTAAATTTAACGCCAATTCTACACACTTATGTATGTTTGTATAAGTATATGCATATTTGTATGTACCTCACCACGAGGATGTTCACTCCATAGGGGTTAATCAAATGATAATCGATAATCAATTTGGGACTTTTGTCCAAACAGCGTGGATGCTGTTTCGGTATCTATGCCCGAGTACGAGTGCACACTAATGCAGCTATTGTTTGTCGCCCGCATCAGTTACGGCAGAGCGTGCGTACAAGCTGGGTGCTCGATTCATTATTTGTAGCTATGTTTTAATGATATTGGCACTTAAATCAATTAAGGCACAAAATGAGGAGAGAACACATGCAACATAAATATTATTAGCACACAATCGCCCTGTGGTGGCTGCAATCAAATCAACGCATAGACCAACAGATTAACGAACAAGTTTGCCTAATTTCATGCATTCACTACATGCATTTCCAAAGGTTTGCATACTATTGCATTTGAGTTGGTATACGAACAAAAAGGACATTCTGCAAAGTTACGTTGGCCAATAGCACGCGCTTCCTTACGTGCTGCTCAAAGCAAACAAAAAGGAAACAACTACGAAGATGAGCAAAATGAAGGAAAACATTTCCAGTCTCAGCTTTTTATGGTATTACACTCCCAATCACACACATACACATATATGTTAGGCCGAAAGAGCAGAGTCGAATAATTTAATACATTATTTCATTTCAAATTTTTAGCCATACAAAACATCTGCCCTTTCAGGTTATACTTGCCCATACTGTGATTAGGCGAGTGTGCGCGCCATTTATGTAAATATTCAATACCCCAAATATAATATACTTATATATGTATGTACATATATACTTATATACTTACGCATGCTATTGTGGCATGCGCCAAACAATGAATTTCAAGCAGTTAGAGGTATGTGCCACAAAGATCAGCGTACGCCTGCGCTTAGTACGAGTCGATGTTGATCGGACGAATGTGTTCCTTTGTTAGTGCACCTGTAGTGGCGCAACTCGTGTCTTCAGGTGTTCACACTCACAGTTGATTGTTAGTTCAAAACATTCGTATTTATACGTGCATACGTATGTGTGTAGTTTGGTCATGTGTTTAAGCATGTCTTCCCCTATTGATTTCTTATCAAAGCGCTAACCGGCAATGTCCGGTCGAAGGCAGGATGACGGCACGTCAGGACCTGCCGTTCTATGGTATTTCACTGCAGGCTGACAGTCTCGACCGACGCAATAATAGGCAGCAGGTGATGTGCAAGAAATTCTAGAGTCATTCAACGGAATCTATTAATTGACTGTCAACTTAAGCTGAAGATGTGTGTGTATGCAAGGCTGTGTGACCGTTTTCGGATTATGTTAATGACTTAAGGTAAGGCATTTTTTAGCATCAGAAACTGTCATACTCGCTTGTATGAATGGAAAGTACTGCATTTCGTTATTCTACCTCTACTTCGCAAATACCTCAAAATGCAAAAAAAAATTGCAAATAGCTACTGCAAATAGAGTACACAGTTTTGCTTTGCCGTTATCCATACTTGCATGTGCATCTCCCAAACTGGTTCCCTCATATACATATACACACTCATAAACATATACAAAAAAATATTCCCAAAAATTGACGAAAGTTATTTAGCCGGCTATTTTGTGTTTCCCTCTGCCATATTCTCCATTTTCTACAGCTCGTCACAAAATTGAATGAAAATTGCGTCGGCAGTAGCAACGAAGCATGAAACTTGAATGTTTATAAATTTCACCCAGTTGAACCGTGCAAGGCATATGCATGAACCGAAGCAAAGGATTTGCCGTGGGTACCATATGGCGCAGCCAGTTTGCCCTGAAGAATAGACACTTCAGCATGTGTCGTGTCTGTTTACAGGAATAATTGGAAACGTTTAGTTTGCTATTTGGCCATTTCGATTTGAAACCGGGACAAAACAGCTCTGGACACACTTGAATTGCTAAAGGCTAGGTAGCAGTACTAAGTGGAAAGGTTCATTTTTTGTTCAAGCGATTATGTTAAAGCGATTTAGAGTACGCTTCTGACACTTTCTTATCCATGCACAGTTTTTGGCTATTCTAATTCTTCTACTTATAATATAATATTTCATTGTAGAGCAAATCGTCTTGTGGTATTGAAATGTGTAGTTCAGTTTAATACAAATACATACATATAATGTTATGCATTCACCTACATATACATATTTACCTACGTGCGCATGCGGATATGTACAAAGCAAAGCAAAGCGTCATAATTTTAGCAGTCAGTAGTGAAAGTCGCTTGCGGCCGAGTTGCACAGTCAACAGCTGTGCGATGCTTTATGACTTCTCATGTGACAACAAATTTCATCATTAAACAATCACCAACATCCGGTCAAGCGACTTCAAACCGGCCGCTGAGATCCTATCTGCTGTATGTTAATGTGTCGAACGCGTGCCCAGTGACCACCACCACAGGGCGGCTGTAGGCTGCATCTCTGTCTAATGTTCGATGCCACCAGCTGCGTCGGGTGGTCTCGATCCTTTTGTTTTGGTCATTAACAGCTAAATTGATGTTTTTTAAAACAACTGGTAAAATATTTGTGGTTCTGTGGTCCAACATGTGTTTAAATTTTGTGGTTTACTGTTTGTTCGTGCCCGCACACCGCCCACTGATTGTGGCGACAGATAAGAATGTGTCCGTACAAATTTGGCTTGCCGTAAGCACGAATGCTTATGTGTATGTGTATATGACGCTAAAGTCAACCCGATTGTGTGACAGATTATGTAAGTCGCTTTCAACGGTGATGCCAAGCAACGCATACACAATGGCCACTGATATACATACGCACGCACCAATACACATACAGAGCGTATATATTAAATTTAAAAAAACATCAAAATTATTTGAATTGTCCGAGGTAAAGTAATAAAACCTGCACAGCTCGGAGCTAAATTTTTTTTTTTTTTTTTTGATGAGCAATGAATGTAAAATAAGCATTCTTGTGACCACCATGCCACAGCGAACATTACCAAAATAGGCCGTTGTAATCGCATTAAAGAGATGCGATCTCGCGGTTACACGGACGTACCTATAATTAATGATTTCGATATTTGTGGTTGAGTTGTAGTCCCCTCAAATGTGAACACTGCATAATTGAAATTTTGGAACATAACTGTAAACGCTTAAATGTAAAATTGAAAAAGAGAAAATATCGCTAGTATTACACAAATTTCAAAGATAAATGAAGACACTCACCAACAAACACTCGTCCAATCAAACAAGCGAAAGAAGTAACACAATTTTTTTTAGACTTTAATAGCAAGGTGTTCGCTGCCAGAAAATAAATTGGTCTGAAATCAATGATATAAAAATGATCAATGTCATATAAACTCGCTGCGATTCGATTAACGCGGGGCGATGTGTGAAATACTGCCTTTTCTCTTCCTATTCATAACCTAGAAAAATATTCACATACTCATACAGACGTACAGACATATGCACACTCACAGAAAGGTATATCTATTCTGTGTACTTTGTAATAACAAGCCAAAATATTGGCAAACGGCAATTCCGATAGATTTATGAAATAATAATAAATCAAATCGCTGCGCAATATTAACCACAAACTACTCATATTCCGAACAATAAATAACAATAAATTTATAGAGCTATGTGTGTAGTTTTGAAAAATGTGAACTTTTCAATTTGCAAAAAAAACAAATATAGCTATTACAAATTCTAAATAAGAACAACAATATCTTAGACGACACAAACCTTTTCTTAGACTACTGAAAACAAAAAGTAATGATCATAGATTCTAAAACTGAGAGACAGCCTCGTACATTGTATTTGTTGTAAATCATCCGATCATCATATGCACCATTCAGAAATGTATATCTGTACATATTTGTATTTAAAAGTTAATATATTAGCTCAATGCGCTATCAAAAAAAAAAATCCTTAGAAATTTCGAAAAGAAAATATTTAGTACTTTTGATTCCATACGAGAATAAGTAGAACTCGTATACTCAGATACCTGAACTCTTTAGATTCTTAGGTTAATAATGTTTTAAACGAAAGAGCAATTCTTACGCAACCCAATCAATCCCAGGAAAGATTTGAAATTGATAAAAATAATTTAAGTATTTAAGAAAACCCACTAAAATGTTAACATAACCTCTATATTCTCGGCTTTTGAAAGCTAAAGTTCAAATAAGCGAATGCCGAAATTTTTGAAACTTAAGAAAACAGTTGTTTTGTGGAATTGTCGTATGGCTGCAGCAGGTAATTACGTTCTGTCTACCGCTTCACGCCAACCAACCGAGGAGTTGAAAGTCCATACATACTCATCCGTACAAATAAATGTAATGAGAATCGCCAGAGTTTTTGCTAAAGTGGTTAATCAGCCATAAATAATAATGATGTAACAGTTATTCTAAAAAAATGAATTCATAGGAGGCTGCTTAACCACATATTATGCATGTACATATGTGCATAAACCGCTAACCAAACTAAATGCACGGTGCGCTGGCTGGCAACTGCCGGCATCTTCCAACTTCCAAAGTGACCGCAGTTTAATAATACCTCGCGCATGTGCAACGGCCGTCATTTGCATGCTCTCACTCGGCCGCATGAAATGGGCTGAAATTGCTATTGATGGTTAATGTCCACTCAGGACGTTGAGGACTACTCAGACGGGTGTTTTATTTGTTTAGGGCGATGTGGTGACCTCTAATTGCTGTTGTTGTTTACTTAAGTCCTGAATGATGAGGTTGATGCTGATGTTGATGGCGCTGACAAGGCTGAATGATAATAAAGCGGATAATCACCGATGCTTGCGAATGTTTAGTTTACGAGTGAGAGGCTCTGACAAAACAATTAAAAGCCCCGCTAGTGAGAAGCGTTGAAAATTCAAATGTCACACGAATAATAAAAAATTAATCGAATGCATCAATGGCAAGCCTTGAAGCCGAATATCTTTATACACTCACTCATCCATACTCATGCGGAGTATGCATACTCGTACATATTGATATGTGGGCATACAATTGAGCCACTTGAGTTGATGCCACAAAATATGATGTTGCAATTTTTATTGTTGTAATTTATGTTTATTTGAAAAACTCCAGCATCATGCAAATGTCGGGGCTGGGGTTGAATGTCGCTAAATTATTTCACAAATGATCAGATACAGATACATCATATTTGTATATGCTAATGTAAATATGTACAGAAAAAGGTTGAAGGTAATAGTGAGAAAAGAAATTTAAGTATGCTAGAATAAATTCATTCAAATTTTGATCTTTGCAATCTTAATGATTTCAGTCTTTTAGGCGTCTTACACGTGTACCTACATACAGATGCGCGAGTTTTTTCGTATTCGCTTGATGGCAAAAAGAGCTCAGTATTCGTCAAAATAAAAAATAAGAACCTTGTTACAAAATACAAAGCAGAGGTGTGCCCGGGACACTCACTATTGCTCACTCACATTGAAAAGTGTCATGGACCGACACTTTCCAAACGCTTACGCGCATAGAAGAGGTTACAAGGGAGTCACTAATCTCGTATGCAACAAGGGGCGTATCAAGGTATTGGAAATGTTGCATGTTGCAGCCTGATACTTGAGCGATAATAATAAGCAAAACGATGTCAAGTGTGTATGTATGTACTTGTTTCGTAAGTGAGCATTGATATTTGCGCTGAATATAATTAAGAGTTTTCGCTGAGAAGGAAAATTTAAAATTGAAATGTTAACAAGGGGAAATGATTTTTGCGGCATTGAAACACAGGGGTAACGGCATTGATTCAGTGATGTATTGATCTTTAACTGCTGTTTTTGGCCCACAAGCAAATCTAGTCTAACCAACAGGATTAAATTTACGCTAAAGCAACTTGTTTCTTTAGCAAGTTATTAAATTAATGGCCAAAAATATACTGGAAATAATGCTATCTAGGCGTTTTGGCCTCATCAAATGCCTCATACTGGCAATTCTACTACATAGCCAAAAATCGCGTTTGTTGTGAATGTCGGATCAGCGATCTTCGGAACGCTCGAGAAAAATTTCCTTTAAGAGGATTTGATCATTTGCGCATTAACGACACCGAATGGGGCAGTTGGTGGAATGATAAGCTAGGAGATCAAGCAGATTCGCAAGTTAGTCCAAATCCAAGAATGATGGAATACAATATTGTAAGTTCACTGAGAACGGAATAGCGGAAAGAGGTGGGCGCCACCTTTATATTCTGTACAACTTAAGGGGACAGATACCTGTAAACGGCCATATTTTCCTGATTTTCATTAAAATTATTTAAAATGAAGAAGTCAATATATTTTTTCAAAATCAGCTTACCGTTTTTTTTTTACATTAAAATAACTTCTATATACTTTTAGCAATTTAATTGTTTCTTATGTTGTTAATCTAAGTTTTCTACACTGTTTAATATTAAATATTGTAAATTTGTATTTTAGTTCTGAAATTTATATCTAAAATGTCTGTTCTGAATTTTGCTAGACGTTAAATAAATAAAGAAATAAATAAATATATATATTTTTTTTTTATTTTAAGCATTTAAAATGGCGGATGTACACTCAATTCTTCCAGGAAGGTCGCAGCGGGGTTTCTCAACCGGCGGGCATTGTAGCATCGGCGTCAGTGACCTGAATACAAAAAACCAAAAATTTTTTTGTTTACTAATATCATAATTTCCATACGAATTTAAAAAAAATGAGAAAAAAAATTCGCGAAATAAAATGCTTGAAAGAAAAATGAATTTTGGGGCGAATTTTCCTACTATTTTGTGCTAAAATTTATTTTTTCGAAAACTTGTAAATTCACATAGAAAGCAATATCATAAAAAAGATGTATGCAAAATTTCAGGGAGATCGGTCAATAACTTTTCGAGTTATCGTGTACGCCAATTCGAAAAATATAGTTTTGAGAAAAACGCGTCTAAAGTTTGAACACATAAAAATTCCCCTCCCAGCGCTCAAACGCAAAGAATAGAGTCGTCACGGTTGACGATCTATAATATCTATAAGAAATACTTTAAACGTGAATGCCTGTACGTTGTCCGCGCATCACTACGAAACGACAACACCAAATGACGTAAAAATTTCTATACATTCATATTTTCACCAAATGAAGGTTATAGGCATGTTTTTATGATGGAACTCCCTTCCCACAGCCCACAGGCCGCGCCACCACTCTCATTCGTCACTAATAATCGAATATTTGCTTAAATTTAATCTAAAAAATCTTAGTTTTTCCTATTTCCCACTATTTATAGCACACTCTAGACTTCATAATCCGCATAAGCTGTTCAACTATGACCCAAATGCAAAGTTCAAAAACGGTTTGAGATAGAAAAATAATAAAAATAATTTTGCTTGATATTTTTCTGGCTGGTTGTTTTGATTTTATTCAACGAGGCATAGCAACTGATGCCGGGTATTGCAATATTATGGTTATTAATAAAAAATTATTTTCTATGAAATTATTGTTTGTAAATCTTTTATATACATATCCTAAATCCCTCAAAACTACTCCTATGCGAGCGGGGCCGCGGGTTAAAGCTAGTATCATATAAGATATACTTAAACTTACGTTCTAAAATTTTTTGACATATTCATAAAGCATTATATTAACATTTTATGAAAAAACAAACTTGTTTTTTCGAAATTTTACAGGTATCTGTCCCCTTAACTCAAATTATTTGAATGTATGCAAAGTCTCCAGCTGCGAAGGCGTTTGAAGGATACCCGTTGGAGAAAGCCTTATGTCTCTAATGGAGTTCAGTTCGTCCCGAAAAATCAACCGGTGCGCTTTTTTGAAGTCAGTACCAACCGATTTACCACCTTGATTTAAACCTCGCTGATTTAAAACCCAATTAAGGACATCGCGTAGTATCTGCCCTACCTAGGAAGTGGTTTCCGGTCATGTACAGCATCCCAGTGTTAGGTTCTCAGTCTGATCTTACAAATTTGCTGACGCACGGTTTTAAATCAACATTTAAAGATTTGTGCATATTTCTAAACTGTTCAATTTCTGTTTAAAGTTTGCTTAACTTACACATACAAGCAAGTATATGCCCACATACTCTCAACTCACAATCAAAGAGCACACACATCCACGAACGAATGGTTCCTCGAATTTCAAGGAAATGTACTCCTATATTCACATTACACGGAATCACACCTTTGATGGCAGCTGACTTTATCGCGCGCGAAGAATGGATAAAACAATGCACACAAACATATTCAATACATGTATAAATGTATATGTATGTATATGTGTTCTAGGCGCATGCACATTAAAAAATATTTATGTAAATCTCGAATAGTAAAGATGGATTGGCGGATACTCAAAAGGATATCAAAGGATAGGCGAAGTGTTCGTATGCAAATTGTTGCTTCTTGTCGGCCAGATGACTTGATTTGGAAGGGATTGATTTTATCGACTTTATGGATAAGTCAAAGAAGAGTGGATAGCAAATATATTTGTTACGAGTATATATATTTTTGTATGTACGAACGAATGCAAAGGGGGTGATGTATGTATGTATATGATGAAGCAGTTACTTCCTTTTAACACACACTTATGTAAATACATGCATACATATAAATACTATGCGGACTAGGGACGAAATCCTCAACAGATCAAAAGTAGCCAAATAGCGCAGGACGCTTCATTGTAAAGTACAGCATATTCTGACGGGTGTATAAAAATTTTAAAAATATACATCATTGATAACGATTATATCCAGGGCCGTAGAGAGCATATCCGGGCCCCGGGGGAAAATCCGGGCCCCGGGGGAAATTGCAAATGCGGGCCCTTTCCAATGATGTCTAATTCATATAAATACGTATAATCTCGAGTCCGGGCCCGTCTGAAAACTCCGGGCCCGGGGGAAAAAGTACCCGATCTCCCCCCCCCCCTCTCGTCGGGCCTGATTATATCCATGGACTTTTTTTTACTCCATTTACATACTTCCTATATATGCATACATATATTCATATTCTATAAGTGAAGGTACATATGTATTATATATGAATACTTGGTAGGAAAACAATTAAAGCCACAATATCAACATTCGCATTGGCGATGAAGAAAACTGCTGGTGCTGTTCACATTTTTGAATGCCTCAATTAGCTGTGCCAGTGAAGTATGCCAATGTGTTTACCTGTATACATATCATTTGTGTATATATGTACATATATAAATATATTCCAACATGCTATATATGCACATAATGTAGCGGTGTTTCAGCGGCGAGGCACATCAAGCTATAATAAGACATTGACCTTTAAAAAGCGGCGCGCAAGCGGTGCACGTGCACTGGCTACAGGTAATTAAGGTTGCTGCGCTTTGAAACCATCTCATATGCCGATAGCGTCTAGCTTTTCTTCCAATAATTTTCATTGTATCAGTAAAAGTATTTATACCCGTATTTTTACAGCAGCCTTTTCAAGTTGCGCTATTTCCTCAAAGTTTACTTTTATTATTCATTGTTCATCAACTATAAAACCTCCATTTTTAAAATAGAATTATTGCACTTTGCGAATTAAAATGTATTTTCTGACAGAATTTGGCCAGGTTCCGTGAAAACATTGTTAAGATGTGTGGAGTCATATGTGCTAAGTACCGCATAGGCAACCTCAGTATAAACTGATGCAACTGCGTTGTATGCGCTGAGAAGGAGAGCAAACTATCGAAGGCGACGCTAAAGATTTTTGGGGTGTTAAGGGGGTGAAGAGGTTCGCCGATAGTTTAGTGGGGAAAAGTTAGAGCTTCCTCGCAGTGAAAAAGCGAGAAAGGCTATGTTCAGAAACGCATTATAATGCGCAGTACTTGCAGCGCTGGCTGCACTGTCAATGTGACAATTCATGCAACTGATAGATTTGTTGAAAAATTGCAAATAGATTTGTTGCACTTATGAACGCGCTGTGCAGTAAAATGGAATTGTTACTGAGTTTGGTCATGGACGATGTATGTGAGGAAAAAACCGATAGTCTTTTATTAAATTTAAGAAAAAAAACCGTGTAAAGCTTAAAAGAAGGACATATCTTATCAAAGGTTTAATATCAAAATGGAAAATACCCAAAAATAAGTCTTTTTTTTGAAACAATAAAATCTTTTTTTTATTCGCTTATATGTGATGAGTAAATTAGAAAATTTTCGCTGGGCGATGTTTCTATCTATTTTTAAATCTTTATTAACTTTTTTTACTTCATCTACGACCTTAGCCCAGAGCACGCTCTTTTTCCTCCTTCCCGACGTGAACTCGTTCTCCATGCTCAGTCGGACTCTGAGCAGTAATTTTATCTCCGATGTACTAAAGTAATCACTAAAACCAAGAAAAGTATAATAAAATAAAGTTTAAATATCGTATTTTTCATCAATTTTTGTATTAAAAGCTAAAATAAATAATTATATACCCACTTTTCATCAGACATTGTACTAGCGTATTTATTGGCAGTGTGAAAAATTTTGCTGCAAATAATGCACGACTTTTGATACAAAAATGACGTTTAAGAACGCGTTGCATTTGCAGTACTGCTATATTTGCATTTTTGAACGCACTGCTCACTCTGAAATGGTATGTTACTCATTATAATGCATTGTTGAACATAACCAAAGGCTGCAAGATAAACATTCACTTTGGAGCACAAGTTATCGATGTCATTGCCCTACACCATTATCGAACAATCGCCAGCATATGAATTCATATGAATTTACGTTCTCTGCTACAGGGTGGTGTTTTTTCACCGTTGCTTTTCAACTTGTACATCTCGAAGCTCAACCAACCATAAGAATGAGTCTCACTGGTCTCCTATGCTGGCGATTGTTCGATAATGGTGTAGGGCAATTCATATGAATTTACGTTCTCTGCAACTTACTTTATTCTCCTCTGTTTTGAACTTTGATCTCGAAAGATTACTGACGAATGGCGACCACTCAGATAGTTCGCGGACTACCTCTTCAGTCCAGGTGGGAATGCCAACTGTTGAGTATCATCTAGTAGTGTGGAATGGCTGACTGTGTCCAAAGCCTTCGACAAGTCCAACTCTACTAGGAAAATCCTCTCGCAGGGGCGGTTTTAGTTAAACCCGCGGTTGATCTGCTTGCTAATGGTTATGAGTGCTGTGGTAGTGCTGTTCACTCTGTGGAAACCATACTGATATGTACCTGGGGTCAGATGTTTCATGTAGAGTGAGAATAGGAGGGCCTCAAGTGTCTTCACTACTGGGGAAAGGAGAGTTATCTGACGCTAGGATCCGATTTTGTTTGGCGGGTTTCCCACGTTTCAGTAGTGGGACCACTCTCCCTGCTTTCCACTTGTGAAGAATTATGAGAGTAGCCACGGACAATGATTCCAGGTTTTTCAGCACCAGCATATTAAGTTCATCAGGTCGAATGGCATTTGTAGCTTTTGCTTTTTGGTGACTACCTGAACCCCATCGCTGTAGAAAGTGTCGCACAGTTATTTGGCAATTTGTGCAATCTTCTGGTGGCACATACTTGGTCCCATCGACCAGAGGATGCAAAAACAGTTTTCCAGAAGTCTTTGCAACACTGCACGCATACAAAATGCTTGGAAAACGTGGGAGCGAGAGAGATATTAACATTTTTCAGATAATCGGATTTTTTCAGATAAACCGCGATCAAGACTCTGACAGCACCATAGTGCAGATCCAAACTAGTATACTTCTGTAAGGAGGAGATCATGGAGGGAAATGAAATTGCTGATGAGCTTACCAGGAAGGGGGCTGAATTGTTCTAAGAGACCTCCTACCTGGTCATCGGTATTCCCCTGACTGTTATTAAAGTGGAATTGCACAACTTATTTCTCAAGAAAGCGCAGGACAGATGGAGCTCAATTTCTTCGTGAGCTATTTCGAAAACCCTTTGGAACCAGTGTAATAGACATAGGACGCAGAGAGTTCTGGGGACTCCTGGCCATTCAATTTCCAAACTCGTAGCTGTATTTTCCGCTCATTTGACGATCGGCACACACGCGGAACAACTAGGTTTACCATTTAACCCCCTTTGCTGAAGCTGTGGAGGCCTTTCAGAAAAGGAGACTGTTGAGTACTTTCTCTGTAAATGTACGGATTTGGCACCTAGACTATTAAGGCCACTGGCTGCTCCTTTCTTCGACAGCCTGGGACAGTGCGCCAACCTAAGTCCCATCAATCTTCTCCATTACGTCGACAGGTCTGGCTGGTTGTAAATATCTGCCTGGTTTTTTCTTTACTTTAGCTTGCCAAAGAAATATAAGAAAATTTCACAAATTCTTTTGGAAATACCTTAGTTCATTCAATATTTTAGTAATTCATTGTTCCATAATGCGCAGACCAACCGTTTACACACCCATTTACGAAGGCAACAATTAACAACCCCGGGGTGCTGTTTATACTAAGCAACAAAGAAATTGGGTGTCACAATTCCTCTTTTGCTTCTACGTAGTTCGCTCTACAACTTTTTATTCAAGTTAATGAAAATTATGGCATGGCACACCTATATGAGGATTGCACACTAGAATACTAGCGGCAAATAACCTTATCAGGAAATCAGTTTTAAAAAAGCCACCTCCTACCACGCCTTCATTTCGCACCGGCTTTGTTTGAACGTTAAAAATAAATATGAGTATTTAAGAATTTTGTCCGTGTGGAATTTCGAATTTTATAATAAATAAAAGGCATCCATCCATATGTATATTTGCAAAATGCATTTATTATACCATCTTTAGTATTAAGAAAAAAACAATGTCAGTAACTATTGTAACATTTAAACCAGTGTTTGTATATTTGTTTTCAGTATTTAATAAAAAAAGAAGGTATAAACAACAGAGCTCCTGAGTTTAACAATGGCTTATAAAATGGAAATGTTATATGCAATGATGTTTTATTTGCTTTAGAGTGCGCTTGTATGTGAAAGTGGAAAATATTGAATAATTGTTTCCTTACATAAAAGAAATCTTTTTGTGCCTCCATATACATTTATTGCTACATATTGGGTTCATTAGATTTTATCGGTAACGTCGATCATCATAGTCACGGCCCCGACGTTCATAATCTCTGTCTCTATTTCTGTCTCGATCACGTTCACGTTCCCGGTCACGATCATACTCCAAATCTCTTTTACGTTCACTACGACTTGGACTACGGCTTCTACTTCGAGAATGATGCTTATGCTTATGCTTTTTCTTATGTTTCTCGCGATGATGATCTCGATCTCTACTGCTTTGATATTCGTTCGATGGGGAATCATCGCGCCTTCTAGGTTGAACACTATTAGCGAAGTGGTCGCGGTCATCATGTTCGTCACGATAATTTCCACTGCTAGCTGGTGGTAGTCTACTTCGACTGCTACTAGCGCCACCGCTACGCCGATCATAGCCAGTATCCTCATAATCGAAAGTCGCAGCTCCGCTATTGGACGCAGAGTTTCTTGCTGAACTCAACTGTTGTGGACTTATATTGTTGTTTCGACAATATTCCTCTAATTTCTTCTCTATTTGTTTTTGTATTGGCACCGGAATACGTGGAAATAAAGTAGAGAACCAATCTAACTTGGTAAGATACTGATATACCATTTGTCCAATTGTAATAGTCTGAAATTAAGAAACAAAAATTATTAAATTAAAAAACTACAATTATTTTTCTATACTAATACATCATTTGACTCATACACTCGACTCACCTGTCCCCCGCCAGCCTTTACATCTATCTCTTCCTCATCCTGCAGGTAATCTTCATACCAGTCATACAAATCTGCGGGCGGTTGAGTATATCTAAGGTACATAAATCCTGAAAGAGATATGAGTTGTTTTAGTAATTTTAACTTATCTAAATACTCCACAGCAAATAATTTTACATTTGCATAACACCTCCGATTGCAGAACTGGATTGATCTGTTAAACTGGATATTGTGATGATGGTGTTTTTAACACCTATTGACTTACCACCTACCTAGAGCCCTTATATAGGGTGAATCTGTGTGATTTAGGAGTCCGTTAACCTGCTTTCTGGTCAGCCTAAGTGTGTATAACTTATATAACAGGCAGTATGCTGTTGATACTATACCGCCAGCGCCGACTCCTCGCACCTACAGAAGAAACACAAATTTAATTAGACATAACCAACCCAACTTGGCTGTAGTTGTCAGCTTAAGCAATGAAAACAGTCTTATTCTTTAAAACGAAATGCTACATTTCATAAACTCACTCCGCCACACATGCCGGTTTGACCAGAAGTTTTTCGTGATCCCCGCTCCCAAGGCTCCATGTGTTTCACTTGGTAATAAATCTCGTCCACAACTTCATGGTAAGTCTTAAGTTTGAACAAGTGCACTGAAATTATTAGAAAAACGTTTATTATGATGCAAGCACTTTCAAATTAAGCAAAATATGTGTCGCTACTGTACCTTTCGGGACGTACCTTTGAAATAGCTTGAGCCCTGTATATTCGCAAGAATAAGCGGGTTTAAGTTCATGGTGGCCTCATTTCCCCACAGCGGCAAAGTGTTATGTTGCTTGCCGATCTTCTTCGCCGCCGAATGTTGTTGATGATATTCTGAAAAAGAAATTTAAAAACTCACATGTTCATGTCCTCACATTACAACATTACTTCCCCAAAATAGAAGTCACTGAGTCCATAGGCAGACCGGTCGCGACCAATTATCGCATTTCTACTTACCTTCATCCATCTCGATTTGCACTTTTTCTCATAAGCTATGCAAAGCTTAATTAATAATTTTATATATTTAATAAAATGTGTACATATTTGGAATTCGCAATAAAGCACCAAAAACACCAGAAACGTTTCTCTAACGAAAAAATATGTGCAAAACGCGTCAGACACCAATTCAGCAAAACATGTAATTACTCAGCGAGACTCGAAATCTTATAGTGCTACCAACCCCCGATTTTATTTTGCTGAATAATTACAGCAAGTGACTTATGAATTCAAAATATAATTAAAAACTATATTTATGTAAATATTATATAATTAGTATTTAAATCATTCCATTTGCAATGCTTAAAATTAAGAGAAATCATTATTTCTATAAGCCACATGAAGGAACCAAGAAATTTATATTATTTTTACAAGGGTGGCAGCTGCGTATTTAATATCCTTGCAGGCTGTGTATATTGAAAAAGTCAATCAACAATAAATTGGAAGCACTCATTTTTGTGAAATTCAATGCCATTTAGGCAATTGACTGAAGGATAAAAAACTTTGTGAAGGATTAAATTTATTCAAAGACTGAGCAGGATTTTTTTAATTAAAGAATTTTAAGCACCTGTCACTATGTTAAAGCTCATTCTTCTGTGTTCCAAAATATAACACCCAATTGTACGGTACAGTGCAAGAGGTCTAAATATGTAAAAAATGAACATATCCAAAACAAATTATTTGAACTAATTAAACTTTAAACGAATATTTGCTAATACATAATTAATATACAATAAAAGGAGTTGGGGAATACTAAAAACTTTTGAAGGTGTCAAAAATATCCGAGTATATGTAAATGTGTTGGTATACGGCGAAAAGCAAACAGCTGACTTATCATTGATAAAAGTATTACGAGAAAACAAATTATTTTATTTAATCATCCAAAACTGACAAAAAAAATTCAAAGAGCATGTATATACCATAAACATTAGAAAAGGATGTTCTCTTTATTAAAACCATTTCTCTCCTAAAATTCTAACCGAACAAAAATAATGGTTGAAGCAACCCTGTTGGTCTTTCATAAAATCCAGTCCAGTTTTATTTGTGGGATTTTCTGTGCTACCAAACAGTTAAAATAAAGTCAAAGAACTCTGTTTTACTTCCATATAAAATGAGTTAAAACACTTAAAAATCCAAGTTTGCGAGAGTGTTATGAAGAAATGAAAGTATTTGCTATGCTATAATCGCTCTCAAATTGTTAATTTGACTATATTTCCCAGGCTACAAGTGTATGATTAATTTTCACAAAACCGGGAAACTAATGTATATTTCTATGAGACAACAATAAGTGTGTAAAATTTGCAAACACCATATAATTTATATACAATCACCTTGTCGGGGAGTCCTACATTTAAAATTTCCTTTTCACCAATATCAAATAATTTTTGCTAAGAAGAGAGGGCCAATATGTCTAGTACCTCCTCAACAGACGACAGTGGCGAATTATTTGATCCACTTGCTGAAGAACTGCAGAATGTTCAATCTGTCATACATGTTACTCGGGAAAATATTGATGCACTGAACGCAAAGTTTGCCAATCTGCAAGAACCACCCCCAATGTACATCACAGAGTACCAAGAGCTCACTTCAAAGCTACACGACCTTTTCGTAAAAGAACACGAGCTTATGGAGCAATTAAGTTGCCAACAAGAAGAAGCTAGTCAAGTTGATCAGAAAAAAAATCAGCCCGAATATAATAATCAGACATACCATTACCAGAACCAACAGCAAGCCTCTCATCAGCATGGACAGGTAGCATCGGTTGATATGGTAGGTATAGTGTTTGAAAATATATGTATATTCAATAGGTTTACAAGTTATTTAATTTTTAATACATAGACGGATAGTTATGCTGCCAACAGCAATAATGGCAGCCAATGTAGTACATTGACACGCCCACCGAAAGTATTGTTACGTGCACATTTACCTAATCAACAGCGAACATCAGTAGAAGTGGTACCCGGTGTTCGATTACGTGATGCGCTTATGAAGGCACTAAAATTACGTCAGCTGACTCCAGATATGTGTGAAGTTACGGCAACGGATTGTGGGCGTATTATCATTCCATGGGACACTGACATAGGCTCGTTGATGGTGGAAGAGATATATGTGCGCTTGTTGGATAAATTTCCAATAATGACACATATTTCACATCAGTTCATACGGAAGACTTTCTTTTCCTTAGCTTTTTGCGAGGGTTGTCGCCGACTGCTTTTCACTGGTTTCTACTGCAATCAATGTAATTTCCGGTTTCATCAAAGATGTGCTGATAAAGTACCTACACTCTGCCAGCAATTTCCTATGGATAACTACTATCAACGCCTGTTGGCACAGAACCCAGAAAACTCCGTTGGTATATTGCATCCGGGAAGGAATGCAATATTGGGTCAAGTAAGGCACCCGCGTACTATAAGTCAGCAAGATCGGTCGAACTCTGCACCCAATGTATGTATAAACAACATAAGACCATTAACGGAGGCACAACGGAGTTTAGTGCAAAATCACGGTCCTCTACAGGTTGGACTTTAAACGCATATGCATTTATAAACCAAAATATTAAAATTTATGTCCCATACAGCATCCAGGTAGCGATCATTCCAATTCGACACAGGCTTCACCCACTGGTACATTAAAAACCATAAAGCGACAAAGGGCGCGTTCTGCAGATGAGAGCAATAAAAATCTGTTGTCGCCCCGCGACGGAAAGGGTTCTGAAGAAAATTGGGTATATAGTGGAAAAACCATATTAAATTATATATGTATTGAAATACCTAAATTTCAGAATATTCAAGCTGAGGAGATTTTGATTGGTCCAAGAATCGGTTCTGGATCCTTTGGAACAGTGTACAAAGCCCATTGGCACGGCCCAGTCGCTGTGAAAACGTTGAATGTAAAAACGCCGAGTCCTGTGCAGTTGCAGGCGTTCAAAAATGAAGTGGCCATGCTAAAAAAGACTCGACATTGTAACATTCTTTTGTTTATGGGCTGTGTCTCGAAACCCTCGCTAGCAATTGTAACACAATGGTGTGAAGGTTCCAGTCTTTATAAGCATATACATGTTAATGAAACCAAATTTAAACTTAACACATTAATTGACATCGGTCGGCAGGTGGCACAGGGTATGGACTACCTTCATGCAAAAAATATCATCCACAGGTAAATAATACGATTGCGTATTCGCACAAATATTTCACAATAAATATTTTTAGAGATCTCAAGTCCAACAACATATTTTTACATGAAGACCTGTCAGTAAAAATAGGGGATTTCGGCTTGGCTACTGCAAAGACACGATGGTCTGGCGAAAAGCAGGCCAATCAACCAACAGGCAGTATTTTATGGATGGCACCTGAAGTGATACGTATGCAAGAACAGAACCCGTACTCTTTCCAATCAGATGTGTATGCTTTTGGCATAGTTATATATGAACTATTAGCTGAATGTTTGCCATATAGCCACATTAATAATAAGGATCAGATATTATTTATGGTTGGACGAGGACTGCTTCGACCAGATATGACTAAAGTACGTTCAGACGCCCCACAGGCTTTGAAACGTCTGGCTGAAGATTGCATTAAATTCGATCGAAACGATCGTCCGCTATTTCGCCCGCTATTAAATATGCTGGAAAATATGTTACGAGCAATGCCGAAAATTCATCGCAGTGCCAGTGAGCCAAATATGACTCAAACGCAGTTGCATAGCGAAGACTTCTATCAATGTCCTAGTCCCAAAACTCCGGTTAACTTCAGTAATTTCCAGTTCTACAACAGTGCTGGCAATATCTAGCGCTGCTGATCCGACGCTACAATTGTGATAACTCTGATGCGGGTCCGACGACGTCGTCTATGAATGTGAACAAAAAAAAACTCGTCTGGACGTGTGGCTGCGTAATGAAGTCTCATTCCAGATTTGTAACAAATGAATGAATGAAAAGGGTTAATTAAGATGAATAATGATTGATGTCGCCTTGACTCATTCAGACAAATACTTCAAGTAATTCTCACCTTTATGAAATCCTAATAATATACAAGTGTACATCCATCTGTCTCTGGACTGATAAGGGGTTAGCTAAAATTTAGATAAAAAAGTTGGCACCTTTAAAATGAAACCCAAAACATGTAATTTGCAGAATTTTCGACTTAGCCTGATAAAGATTTTAAGAAAAATTATGTATGGAATGGCTTCAGTTTTCGTGGCTCTATATATAATATAAAGTTTTAAGTAGAATAATTATGTGAACTTTGAGATTGTAACTATAATAATTTAAATATTAAAAATGCAGTTTATGTATAAATTAAATAATGCGAAAGTTATGGGCAACTAAGAGCTATATGTTTTTCGCAAGACAGATGCCAATTTGCATAACTGAAACCTATGTAACTAAGAATTAAAATATAACTTCAAAACGATTATAATATACATATGTAAACTCATTCTTTTACGAGAACCCATTCATTTTACAAAAAAATTGCGTAAAGTGGGGCGAAGGATATAAAACCGAACAATACTTCCGCTAGGTTGTAACCAAGTATTTTGATTAGTTCATTAAAAAAAAGGATGTGGCATCACTGACATACATATAGTTGTGGATCTTAAGTTTGACAACACTTAAAATTTTTTGACTGGCAGTGCCTGGTGACGATTTGCATTTGGTGGTGAGCTAGTGCAATGTTCTGAATTTATTTATTCGTGGTATTTGATAAATAATCCTGTTATTTAGAGAAAAATCATTGAAAGTTCTATGTAATCGATATGAATTAATGTAGTGCATTAATTTTTAAAAACTTTAAATTTTGTAAGTGAAAGATATCATTAGTTAAAACTAAATAAATATCTCTCGACTTCGTCGAATATTGCTTTCGTATGTGTTTCTTGCCTCCTCGTTTTCGTTTGATTTTTCTCTACTCTATTTTTCCGTAGCTGTTGCGAATGCACTTGTTTATGTATGCTGTGTATAAAATTTAGTAAAATAGTGTTGAATTAATGTTTTCTAATTTCAATGGCTTTTAAGTAATATTCACATTCTCATCTACAGGTTTGGTACTCTCTAATACTGCACAGTTCCTTTAAATGTAAGTACATATGGGAATAAGCACTTAAATATATATACAAAAAGTTTTCGGAATAGATTGCGCAGTTCTCACCTAAATGTGTTGGTTGAAGTTAAAGCGAGCCTACAATACAGGAGTATGCTGATGGGGAAATAAATTCAATCACATTTTTTTATTTACTCATTAAACTGGTGTGCTGCTATGAAATGTTTCATTGACATAATATGCATAGGCGTGGTTTTTAGATTTAGTGGATCATATTCTGGGTAAGGCAATACAGTGATATAAAAGAGAAACCAATATTTGGCAAGCGCAGCAAGGCCAAAGTAGACAACAACATTTGTCTCTCATCAAGAAAAGCTATCCTGAAGAGGAGGAGCAATTTGAATGCAACGCTCTCCAAAGAAAGAATCCCGATCATTTTGGACGTGATTTATGATATGAGAAAAGATTGGTTAAGCATATGCCACAGGGTGGCTGAATAAGGGGGCGCAATAACTCCTATATTAGAGCGTAAGTAAGTTCTTACAATGGCATTGGGCAAAGCCGAAATTATAGCGCCCAGCAGTATAAAATTGCGAATTCTAGTTTAATCTCGAAATGATCACTTCGCCCTTGAACGTCTTGATGTTACTCTACAAATGAAGGTACCTACAGTTTTATACCAGCTCCGAACCGTAAATGGTTTTTATGGGAAGCTTTTTTTTTCTTAGCAGAAATACACTTGGAGGTTTGTCATTGCTTGCCGAGGGGCGACTGCTATTAGAAAAAACCGTTTGCTGTCGACATGAGTTGCGCATGTGTCCTGCATTTTAAGATTCTTTGGACCACAGTCGTAGAACTAAACAATTGCACAGTTGGAGTGATTATCGCTTCAAGGACGACCCATAAATATTTCCTTAGTTAAGGCACAGAAGACTGTAATTAAAGAAGTGAGCAGCGACGCTCGAATCTTAGCATACTCCACAAATAACCAACACATGTGCAGTCCTTAAAGCTGGCAACGCAAAAAGTCATACACACATCCCTTTGTTCGTTTGCTTTACACTTTTTCAAGGCGAGATAAGTGGTAGCATTGATAACTGTAGCGCATCTGATAGCCTGATGCCCATTACCACTATGTTTGTCCATTGGCCCACTGTAGTGAACACAAAGCATCCCCGATGAATTTTCGACACGCGAAGAGAGCATTAAAGAGAGCAGCATGCGTTTCATCATTGTTGGCATTGACGTTATCCCAACACTCGATTTTGAATTTAGTTTTCAAGTGAATCTCGTTGATGGTGTAACGTGCGCGCATTGCCTTCCTTCGTCGCCGTAAGCTCATTCCACAACTTGATTATACGCATTTTCACTTCAAACTTATATAAATAAAAAATAAACTCCCATAAGTGTCATTTGAATAGTTCTGAAACAACAAGATTGCTAATATTTTTTCTCGTTGTATTTATATTGTGTCTTAGACTCTGCGTTTTAGCGGTGTGAGTCGCGTAATAACATGGAGGATCCCAATCGTATGATGGCACATACAGGTGGTATGATGGCCCCACAGGCATACGGTATGCCGGGTCAGGATGACGGCCAAAACGCTGGAAATGAAAATGAGGTACGTAAGCAAAAGGATATTGGCGAAATCTTGCAGCAGATCATGAGCATTTCGGAGCAGTCACTGGATGAAGCGCAGGCAAGAAAGCATACTTTAAATTGTCATCGTATGAAGCCGGCCTTGTTCTCCGTACTATGCGAGATTAAGGAGAAAACCGGTAAGTGATAAAAACGAACTGTCACCATCTTTTTTCAGGTTTTCTATATTTAAAACAAGTACAAGTACATTTTAATATGGCTGCATTTGGTATTCCCCAAAAATAATAAATCGCACGAACATGTGTACGTAGTTGACACTGTCAATAAAGGGTTTCTGATTTTCCACGCGCTACATTGATGATGACTTCTGTTCTTGTTACCTTTCGCTTTATTATTATTTTTATGATAAAATGTGAACAGCGCCAACTTTGTTCTTCTGTAAAAAAATAATATGCTAAGCACGTTTCAAGCGCGCCGCATAATAATGGTTTCCAGAGTTTTTCATTTTTTCATGCCATAGTCTCTGTTCTTCGACGTTTTGCCTTCGAATTGTTGTGCCTTTATTGCGTTTGAACATACGAAATTGAATATACAAGTAATGCGAGCGTGCCATATGTTCTGAATGGGGTTACTTTATTGGGGATGCTACAACAACAACTGTTGCCATTTCATATAAACAATCATTTCGGAGCAGTAGACGTTGACAATTTTTTTCAGCGCTGTTCGAAACAGTAGTTGCGGTAGCAAAGTACGGTGAAAAATGCTGAATGTTACGATGGTGCGAAGATGAAAAAAGGAATCGGCCAATAAAATTACACACTGCAAACATGTGTGCTGAACTACTATTAGGCAAACAACGCATTAAATTAAACTGTATATGTATTGCATCAGTTTAAGTTTGTATGCGCCATCCGTGACCAAAACTACCTGAGCTACAGAGTTCAAAAAATTTAACTTGACTTTAAATTTACTGTCACAACAATTGTGTACACATATTTTTCAAGTGTATGGGAGGCATACATTTTCCTTGATAAACCCGACCTCTCTGTAACAAAGTATTTTGGCATTATATTTTTGTTGTCGTTTTCTTGGTATGATTACACTTGGGAAAAATCATTGAAGCCTTCCACTATTTACATTCTCCCACTAAACCTTCATCTATGTATGTGTGTGTGTGAATTTGCATTTCTATTTTTGTTTCCTTTTTTCATTTAAATTAATTCGAACCTTCATTGCGTAGCCGCCACAAAATGCTTCTGTTTGCTTATGTTCTGCCATTCGCCGTTCCACGCGCCTTTCAACCCTTTTAAATCATTTGACTGTCTAATGAAGCATTTAAGAGAAAAATGCTCGGGAGTAGAATATCAAATGCTATGGTAATGGATTTTCCGATTCATAAACTTATACAAATTTTACGTTCATTTCTTTTTATTCAACCTCTGTTGAAAAACGTTCTTTTAAATGCAGTACCTACATACGTACAAATATATGTGCATACATATGTCTTTATATGTATACATACATGTATGTGTGCACTTGTGCTCACATAATTAAGTATTTTACCTTTTTACAATATTCCCAATATTTTACATGCTAAATTTTATATCAAAACCCTTATTTTCAAATGTTTAATCAGAATATTTAAAAACCCGTTTATAGCCCATTTAATTTTTGTATTGTACAATAAAATAAAATTTTGAAGTCGCGTTGAGAATTTTCTTCCATATAAAACTCATATTGAAGATCTTTTTAATTTTGTATTTGAATTATATTTTTATAAAAAATTAACCAAAAAAATGTATCATGGAAAATATTGCGGATATTGTAAAAAGATGAAGTGCCTTAATCATGTGAGCACAAGGGTTTTTATATGTATATATGTGTGCATGCTTTTTTACATGAGTCAATCTTTGTTTCCTTATGCCGCATTTCTTAAGAATCTTGTAAAACTTAAAACAAGCTCAACGCCACAGCATCAAGCCGGTTTAGTGTACGTTGTTTGCCCATCGATCAGCTATACACTCGCATCTAAATTGCAGGTAAACTTCGAGCTTGTCGCGTCTGCTTGCCGTAGCTTACACGACACTGTGTGCCCCATAAAGTTGCTTAAAATATGACCTGCATAATCAAATAATCAATGCACCCCATTTCTTTATTGATACTCACGGTTGCGTATTGGCCATATGTAAGTTCGGAGAAAGGAGAAAGAAGGGGTCAAATATATTTAGTTATTGTTACGGTGTTTTAAAAGCAAAATAATCATTTCTATATTTGTAGAACCAAACAGTTATTGGATAAGAAATAATGAATATTTGTCCGGTGCTGATAAATTTTATTTTCCAACAGTTACAGGTAAGACTATTCCATTCATACCAGTTTTTGATGTTTTGTAACAGCATAAACACTGCCCATAAATGTTTGAGAAATGTTGCTGAAGTGGCAGTTCTTGGCCAGATATAAATCGGGTTCATTTCTGTATGTAGTGTAATACTGAAAATAGTAGCTTCAGCTCATTCTTAGGTTTAATGCGGGAGTTGGGTTTGGATGAGGTACAGTGATGTCGAAGTGAAAATTTCCTATTCGTTCATTCATTCAGTAAAAAAAGATATCCTATTTAGAAAATATTCGCTAAGAAATAATAGTCAGTGTAACAACAAAAAATTTATTATTGTATAATACACAATAATTTCCAATACTTAGTTATTTATAACTTGTATTACACTACACCTTCCAGGATGCACTCAATAGAAGATTTTCCTTTACTAAACAAAAAAATATTATTTGCATCACAGCATCACAGCATTCAAGCTAAGAACTTTGAACTTTAGCTTTAAATTAATAGTGTAAAAGATATGTGATATTCACCACCATTCAAATCCCAGACCAAAGCCTACACTAAGTGTTTGGTGGGCATTACTGCATTTGAACATCTGTCGCCGACCACAAAATTAGTATCTAAATTTGTCTGCTGTCAAGAGGAGAGCACTACGCTATGAGTGTGCATACTTGTAGATTGCTTAACGTGGGTGGGTGATGCCAATATTGCAATTCGTTCAAGTTTCTAGTGATGATGCCTGCTTTAAATTTAGGATAGGTGCCTTCACCCTGTTTGGTGTATAAAATCGGCACGGCATTTTAATATTATTCCAACTTCGCATTTTGTTTTACAACAATTGTTTAAAGAATGTGTGCGTTCCCTTGTCTTTGCACCCTTTATTATTTCGTATTGGGAGAAGGCAGCCGTGGCGAAAGAAAACTGTAGTCAATAATGGCAACACAAGCCAGCGTTAGTACAAAAAAGTATACAACAAGAGAAAGAAAATTCAAGTTCCTTAATCTAATCTTCTCAAGTTGGCACAAAACGACTTTGCGTGCTCAGGGACCAACCTGTGTGCTGTACGTGCCGATGGTTTGGGAAGTATGGGAATGAATGCTGAAGTGTTTGTTATTTGTTTTGCGTGTGTTTGTTTGTTCGGTTATATAGCTGTTTATCTCCATGATTTTATCCATCTTTGTTCATCCCCTGACTTTGGGTAGTAAGCAAAAATTTATGAAATTAGATTAACTATTTCGCACACATTTTATGTTGCATGGGGAGGGAGTGAGCTACGCAAGCAGGGTGTAATAACGTAGTAGTTGGCGAGCGTATAGTTACTAGTTTTGAGAAAAATGTTTGATAAGACTGCAGTATTGAGTTTTCTTAGTTTTTTTTTTTTTTGTTTTTTGTTTTTTGTTTTTGATAACTGTAAGTGAATGTTAACCTATACATTAGCATACACATTTCTGGGATACAAACCTCTTGAGTAAACGCATAAATGCAGCTTGCCAGATGAATTCCGTTGACTGCGGCTAGGCTGCGCTAACGAAGAGTATTTCTTACTGACCAAAACAGCAAACAAAAAGCCAAAGCAAGCAGCTTTTCAATTCCCCCGATGAGCTGGTTTCTCATTATACCTACTTTAAAACTAATATAATGGTTACAGTGGTGAATTTTGATTAACTTATATGTTTAAATATTTTCAATTAAATTGAAAAGAATGTTGCGTTTTGCTTTGGAAAGAGTAGTTTGAGATCATTGGAGAATAGTCATACTTTGAGGTGGAAGCATTTAGAACTTTTGTACCAAGGCTAAATATGTAAATTAAAACTGGTATAATTGCATGGCTTAAATGGTCCTAGGCTGAGTGCATTTCAGGAAAAAATGTTTCTCATAAAGTTTAGTTTTTTTTTAAACCCTGGGAGCACGCTTTATAGCAGGAGGTGACTATAATGCAAAAATTACACTATGGGGGTTCTCGGCTTACGACAACAAAGGGACGCGAATTGCACAACGCAACGACATCAATGAACTTGAAAGTTTTCTCAACGGGAGAGCCAACTTATTGGCCTTCAGACCCAAAAAAGATTCCTGACCTTGTTGATTTTTGTGTCATCAAAGGTCTATCGTACCTGCAGATAACCTGTAAATCCTGCCTGGATCTTTCTTCTGACCATTCGCCAGTGATAATCACAATAAATGGTAAACTTGAAAATAGGCCCCAAAACTGCCAACTTACCAACAGCCGTACAAATTGGACTCAATTTGAAACCATTTTGACGTCGACACTTGGCATAAAAGTTGCTCTAAAAAACGAGGAAGATATAATCGAGGCTACCGAATATCTAACAAAATGCATCCAGGATGCAGCGTGGTCATCCACCACTCATGTGAGTCCTCATACTCGTACACAAAGAAATTCAAACATCGGTATCTTCCTAAGAAACAAACTGAAAGAGAAACGCCAGGCAAGAAAAATATGGCAACAAACAAGATTTCCTGAATATAAAAGCCGTTTTAACAAATTATCAAAAGAAATAAAATTATTATTGAAAGAGCAACACGATAAAAAAATGAGGCAGTTTCTATGGGGTTTGGAACCAACACACCTCACCAATTATTCCCTGTGGAAAGTCAGCAAAAAAGTAAGTACCACAAAAGAGCACCGTCCTCCACTTCGTAAAAAAGATGGTTCATGGGCGAAAACCGCAATCGAGAAATCTGAGCTTTTTTCTAAATATCTAAAAGGTATTTTTACACCAAACGAAACTGAAGCTGATCTTTGTTTTGACAGCACTGTTGCTGCCTTTTTAAACGAACCCTACCAAATGGAGCTACCGATGAAAAAGTTCACCAAAAGTGAAATAGTTAGCACTATTAAAAAGCTAAAAGATTACAAAGCACCAGGATATGATCGCATCACGGCCGAAATTCTCAAAAAACTACCTCCTGAACCCAATAATTTCATTACCCATTTGTTTAATGCGTGCTTAATCAGAAACATTTTCCCAGCTCAATGGAAAGTAGCAGAAATTAAAATGGTGCTCAAGTCAGGAAAACTAGGCGATGAAGTGAAATCCTATCGCCCTATCAGTCTTCTACCAATACTGTCAAAAGTTTTTGAAAAGATCTTCCTTAAACGTTTAATGGTTTTTATCGAACGCAAACAAATAATTCCGAAACATCAGTTTGGTTTCAGGAATGAGCATTCGACAATTGAGCAAGTCCATAGACTTGTCGAAAAAATACAAACAGCGCTCGACCGAAAACAAATCTGTTCAGCAATTTTCCTGGACATATCACAAGCCTTCGACCGAGTGTGGCACCAAGGCCTACTCTTTAAAATAAAAAAGAAATTACCACTAAATGCCTATTTGCTCCTTAAATCATATCTAAACCTTCGAATGTTCTACGTAAATTACGAAAATGAAATTTCCAATTTCCAACAAATTAAAGCTGGGGTCCCACAAGGCAGTATATTAGGTCCAATCCTGTACTTAATTTTTACACACGATATGCCAACCACAAAAGGTGTACTAACTGGCACTTTTGCCGATGACACCGCTATTATGGCGACAGCAGTGGATCCCGTAGAAGCCTCTTATGTGCTCCAAATAAGCATAAATAAAATCTCCAAATGGCTCCAGAGCTGGCGGTTGAAAGTAAACGAACATAAATCCCAACACGTAACCTTTACCACAAAAAGAACCACCTGCCCACAAATCAACTTAAACCGTATTCCAATTCCGCAATGTGATAGTGCTAAATATCTCGGCATTCATTTGGATAAACGGCTTACGTGGAAAACGCATATCTTTACAAAAAGGAAAGCTCTAGGTTTAATATTTCGTAATATGTACTGGCTGCTAAACCGCAAATCCACCCTCTCAATGGACAACAAACTTATCCTCTACAAATCTGTGATAAAACCAGTCTGGACTTACGGAATCCAACTGTGGGGTACTGCGCCAAATTCAAACTTGGAAATCCTGCAGCGTTTCCAGTCCAAGACTCTACGCACCCTAGTCAACGCTCCGTGGTACGTGACAAATGCCCAAATTCATCGGGACCTAGACATCCCTTCAATAAAAGAGGAAATACAAAATGTAACCAGTAAATACCGAAATCGACTTCAATCGCACCCAAATGAACTGGCCTCTACCCTCATGTCACCATCATGTGTTTTTTTAAGGTTGAAAAGAAAAACACCAATTCAGCTCGTCCAAGAGCCATCTATAAAATATTGAATTTATTTAATAGAAAGGATTTTTCACTGGAAATATTCCTTTAATACTAAAATCAAAGCCACTCTTAAATGTAACCAAATATTTGTAAAATGTCTTCTAAGAATTGTAAGTATAGACAGAATACAAAATAAAGTTAAAAAAAAAAAAAAAAAAAGTTTACACTTGTGCGACAACCACAAGGGTATTTTAGTTCAAATTCATAATAAATTATAACTTATATTGATTACTACCATTATTTCTATAACAAATTCCATAGATAGAAGGACAAAGATAGATTTAGGGTGCACAATTTATAAGGCAATAACTATAAGTATTTGATTTCTATTTAAATTTTTAATAATTTTACTCATCTTATTACCCTTTTGTAGTCCTTTCTATTCGCAATACGCAAGAAGAGGAACCTCCAGATCCACAATTAATGCGTCTGGATAATATGCTAATTGCTGAGGGTGTTGCAGGACCAGAGAAAGGTGGCGGCGGAGCAGCAGCCGCTTCAGCAGCTGCAGCAAGTCAAGGTAGGTACCTACTAAGTTTACTTTCTTGCACTTTTCTTGAACTTTTTTATGAAACAAATAGGATCTTCCTTGTCGATTGATGGCGCAGACAATGCTATTGAACATTCGGACTATCGTGCCAAGCTCGCACAAATTCGTCAGATATACCATCAAGAGTTGGAGAAATATGAGCAGGCTTGCAATGAGTTCACCACACATGTGATGAACTTACTTCGAGAACAAAGTCGGACCAGGTAAATCGCTGTTATCACAAAGCCATCGCTACACCGATTCACATATATTCTTATTTTTTAGACCAATTACGCCTAAAGAAATTGAGCGAATGGTTCAAATTATTCATAAGAAATTCAGCTCTATACAAATGCAATTGAAGCAGTCCACATGTGAGGCTGTGATGATATTACGGTCTCGTTTCCTCGACGCTAGACGCAAACGCCGTAATTTCAGTAAGCAAGCTTCCGAAATCCTAAACGAGTATTTCTACAGTCATTTAAGCAATCCGTATCCATCGGAGGAAGCAAAAGAGGAGTTGGCGAGAAAGTGTGGAATAACTGTGTGTTTATAATATCTGCATGCAAATAACCAAATTATTAACGGTTGATTATATTTTTCAGGTTTCGCAAGTCTCTAACTGGTTTGGTAATAAACGTATTCGTTACAAAAAGAATATAGGCAAGGCACAGGAAGAAGCCAATCTATATGCAGCTAAGAAGGCGGCTGGTGCTTCTCCATATTCAATGGCAGGGCCGCCCAGCGGTACTACAACACCCATGATGTCCCCAGCTCCACCACAGGATTCCATGGGGTATCCAATGGGTTCAGGCGGCTACGATCAACAGCAGTATGACAACAGTATGGGCGGTTATGATCATACTCTACATCAGGACCTTAGTCCTTGAGGCGGTTTAACATACCGCAATTAAAATGTATACGAGCAAAAGTGAGCACACGAAATTCACATTTGAAGTAAATTAATAAAGGCGTTTTTTTTTTTCAATTTGAAATGTACAAGAGTTGTTATAAAAAAACTAAAACTAAAAGAATTTCAATCGAAAGTTGCAGTTTAATCTAATCGAAATAGTTCTCAACTTTGTATTATTGTAACGTTTTAGAGCAAGTAGTGAAAAACTTGATTTGTCTGTTTTGTCGTATTGGATTTAGGTTATTTAATTTCACACCACATGCCTTTATTTAAATAGAATATATTTTTACATAATATAACTATACAATTATTATGAGTTAATATATCATCTAACTCGTTGCAAAAATAATATTAACATTTAATTTGGCTTTCTCTTTTTATTTTTTTTATTCTTATTCTTATATTTTTATTTTGATCACTTCAATCTATGAGTTCACTTTTGCTACATACAGGCATACGCAATTAATAATAATGTATACGTAATATTGCATACGATAAAATGTAGGCATCTATATATAATTTGAATTAAGCATAACAAACTTTTATTGGAATGAAAAACACCGTATACGAAACTTTAGATATAAATAACATACGTAAGTAAAAAAAATATAAAGAAAAAATGTGTGCAGATAACAGCTATCAGATCTACTATTTTAAATGTACGGACGATAGCAGCTAACAATAGAGTGCAAATTTGATGAAAGTACATGTGCGAAAAAAAATATTGCTTTGCAAAATCCAATTTACGATATTTGTGTTCACCATTTTGGCACAACCTTTTCACTGATAATGCAATAGCGTTTCCTAAAAATTTATAGGATATGATATGATTATGCTGCTACAACAACTGATAATGCATCTCAAAGCAAGAGTAAAAATTTCACAATCCGAAAATAGAAGAATAGGGTTAAAAGTTTCCTCAATAAAAATGAGCCAATATGCTTATCTACTAACTATGTAATTATTGTACTTTCGGCCAACATTCTTCAAGTATTTAATAGAAAGTATTGTAACATGTTCTCTAATATGAATATCAAAAAGCATCACCTTCAATTTATAATGTGTAATTATTTTAAATAAATAAAGTACGTAAAACTGTGGCGAACAATTGAATGGACCTTTTCTTTGGTTTCTGCTTTTTCCGCGATCCCCGTTATCGTTTCAGAGATTCGTTATCAAAAAGAAAAACCAACAAAAAAATTTGAGAGAAATCCCAAACTTTATCCATTGTTCACAGGTGTATGTGCTCACATTGAGCGTACCCTCCACATTAAAGCGAGTTGTGGACAACCTTCATCAATTCGCACACACTACGTTTCGATCTCACTTGTCCGCAGAGATCCAGCCACACAGAACGAGCTGAGAAAATTTTGTTTTGCTAATTCAACTGAGTAATGCTAAGCAGACCTGTGAGATTATGAGCTAGCGAATAGGTTTTGAGCCGCCGTCAAAATCACGTCGGCTAAGAACCTGCCTACATTCCACAGCTGACGATGTGTTGGCGGCCATAACATGTTATTGGCGATCGTGTTGGCTTCAACGATTCAGTTACCTGTTGACTTTCGGACGGATTGGTTGTGTGTGCTCGTCGCAAAATAAATGGTGGAAACGAAAAGTGTAATGGATTGAAGAGATCTTAAAAGGCCACACGTATACAAGCACAAACATAAAGCTGTGTACACAAATTCAAAGGCAAGCATTGGTCAGTGAATGAAAGAAGCCTATGTGTGATATTGTGTGTGTGGATGCAACAACCATCTACATAAAACGAATATACATGCCCATACAAACATACACACACACACACGCAGTGAAATCGGTGATATATACCAAAAAGTGGTGAATAGTTGTTAATCCGCGAATAATGAAAACTATTGAATACCTGGGCGATTAAAATAACAAATGTAAAATTAGGAACGGCGAGCCTCAATCAAAACGTAAAGAGAGAAAAACTACGGCCAGAAGGATATATGTTCGTCTCGTTACATGGATTCATAGGTACAGTGCAGGAATACGAGTGTGAAGGTGTAATTTCTATAGTTTATATGAATACGAAAGTACGAAGTAATTATGAGTACGTACATATATATGTGCATATGTATATACTTGAATGCATATCGCATACAAAACAACCAACGAAGAAAATGATCGTCGTGGCAGCCGCCGTCGGTGTTGTTGCGGTTTTAGTTAAAGTCGGTGTAGTGAAGTTGACACGATCAGTTCAGCATTTCAGACTCTGCAGTCACCTGGTGCCGCATACCTGTTCATACACATATATACACACAGTTATGCATTCTTAAATTTCGTTTTTATACTCATTGCATTTTTTGTTCAATATAAATATATGTACATACATATGTAGTTTGTGAGGCGCAAGAGATTGATTTACGACTCACATGAATGAAGCGTTTCAGACAATAAATTAAATTTAAGATGCAGTAAAAATAGTTTTATTAGTCAAGACGTTTTCGCTTGTGCTTACATATACATATTTATGCAACTATACTATACTACTATATTTTACTCGACCGAAGATATAGGCCTCATGTGAAATTTTCATCGCTTTGAAACTCAAATTGCAATGTATTGAGACAATTCGCTACATCAAATTGTGGGCACATACAAACGCACGCATGTACATATTTCTATCTTCTCCAAATAACTTCACTGCATATGGCATAGACGACGAGCAATATTTTTGTTTTACGAAACTATTAAATTCGATTAGCGTAGTGGTTCTTGGTGACTGGAAGCTGCCTGCGGCCTTAGTGGAATTGGCATTGCATAAATGATAGATTGTCATCCTCGAAATAGTAGCCAATCAACGGTCTTCGTCCATACCCAACATAGAACAGTTAACCAAACAAAATAAATAATAGCGAAGAGTAAACCTGTTCCGCATCCCCAACGTCTTCCAGAAAACTTGCAGCCATAAGCGACAATGAAATTGTAATAACAATAATAACGGCTAAAATATAAAAAAAAGAAAAAAATTAGATACGCTTAAGCCATGGCAACATCAACACTCCGCTCCCATCCCGTTCAAATTATAGGGGCTTTGTGGTATCTCTAAAATTTCACCCAACACATTCACCTGCTCAAACTCCTTATACATAGAATGTTGTACACATATACGGTAAATATGTATGTGTGGAGTACATATACTCATATTTATGTATGAATTGCTCACCGCTTCCAAGGGCCATCAAAAGGTAAAAAGAGATTGAGAGAAAAGAGCGAATGCTATGTTGTTAGAACTCTAGCCAGTATGACTCTGAATGGGTATAAAAAAAGCTTAGGTGATTGGTTTCTGAATACGTCAATATTCTAATAGCGGAAGTATAGACATTCCACAGTGAAGATGTCATTGCTACCTCAGCACCACGACATTATCGGAATCTCAAGCTCTTTAAAACAAACCGTTTATTACTAACTGATACTTACTTACGAATGCAAACGATGTTTGCTTATTCGCCCTGTTTCTTAAGTTTTCCATTTTATACGGTTTTTACATAGCTTTTTGGTTTGCCTTTGGAGTTTCTCATTTGAGAGTGGTCATCGGATCCAAAGTTGTGTATGCATTGTAGGTACAAACATATGTTTAACATTGGTGTGAGTGTTGAAGCAACATTTGTCACAAATTAATGCAAATTGAAAATTCAACCATTCATTGAAATTCTACGCCAGCAAGCAAAGTGAAATTTTCGAGTTTCCAGGGCAGCAAGAAGAGATTTGAATGAAAATTCGATACATGGCCATCAACCGAAAAAGTCATGGAACAGTTTTTGTTGAAATGCTAAAAAAACTTGTTTGCAAAAAATGCTAGAGACCCAAGTGCACACATACAATTCAATTACCACAGCTTTCTTAATATTCTAACTACTTTATTCATAAGCTTGGAACTTGAACTTGTCGCACCTAAATCAAAAACTCAGAGGTTTAACTTTAATGCTCTTCAGCTTAGTTAGATCGTAAAATTGCTAACGGTAATTCAACTAACTTGACCGTAACCTGGAGATCATAAAAAACTTATTTATTTGGTCATAAGGGTGCTAAAGAATCTATTTAATATTCTGCTTATTACCTCCATTTGTGGACGCTTTAACACACAGCTAACGCCACCAAATACAAAACTAGTCAACCTTTTTTGAATCGTAATTTCACCCTTGAACATCCTTGTAATATAACCTTGTCCGATGCATATATCGTGAGATATGTAATGGCTTACTAAAAACATCTAGCGGATAGTGATCGAAGCTTTTTACTTCACCTAATATACAGGGTTTGATTGAAAAGTAATGAGCCGTCCTGCGCGAAGCGTCTGCCAAGCGATCAACCGAACGGGCTGGTGGGGGAAAATGATCGTTGGACCTTCCCCTTCCACTAGAAACCGGTGCCAGTTCGCTGGCAACAGCGGTGCAGTCAAAATCGCTCCGCGCGTGAAAGCTGTTTTAAAAGTGTGTTAGGATTTTGCAGTGGCGATCGTTGGAGCAACGTTACTCGATCAAATTTTGCGTAAAGCTAAACAAAACGGGGATCGGAACCATTGGGCTACTCAAGGAGGATTATGGGGATCAATCTCTGTCTGTGCCTAGGTAAAACGGTGACACAAGTCGTTCAAGGAAGGCCGGGAGGCGCATGTCGAAATCCAAGGTCAAAACCATGCTGATCATCTTTTTCGACTCTCGAGGCATCGTCCACAAGGAGTTTGTACCTCCAGGAAGCACTGTAAAAAAAGTGCTGAAAACCCGCGTCGCCCGGGTTCGGCCCGACCTCGTCAACAATTGGACCCTTCATCACGACAATGCGTCGGCGCACACCGCCTTCCTCTGCACCTCTGCATTGGCCAAGATGGGGGTTCCGGTGCTTCCCCATCCTCCCTACAGCCCAGACCTGTCCCCTCCGGACTTCTTGTTCCCGCGCCTGAAAAGAAAGCTGAAGGGGAGGCGTTTCGACTCCATCGAGGCGATCCAAAAAACTGTGACAGCCGAATTGAACGCGATTCCGGCGGATGAGTTTAAAAAATGTTTCCTGCAGTGGAAGGACCGCTACTACCGGTGTATTGACGCTCAAGAGTTCTATTTTGAAGAATATTATTATATTATATATATTATTTATTTGTTATCTATAATTAAAATTACAAAATAACTTTTTTAGCACAAGCTACCAAGGCTATCGGCTTAGTCATATGGTTATAATACTTATTTCTAAAGGTTTAAATTAAGTGAAACATTTCAATATCTTTAAGGAAGTTAACAATTTGCCTTATATTAGATTCTGAGGTGGTTATAATACTTATTACTAAAGGTTCAAATTAAGTGAAACATTTCAATATCTTTAAGAAAGTTAACAATTAGTCTTATATTAGATTCTGAGGGGTGTCGTAGGATTAGCGGGAGTGTGTTCTGTGTTTGAAATGCTTGAGTGCGTTGAGCGTGAAGATTTGGGCAATCTGATAAAATATGCTGAATTGTTAGGTTGTTATTGTTGCAGAAGTGGCACTTGGGTTGAGATTTCGATTGCAAAATATATTCATGCGTTATAAGTGTGTGCCCCAATCTGAGGCGTATGAAGCATCTGTTGGCCCATGTTGAAGTGTTGGTTGGAAGTTTGATTTGTGCACCGAGAGGGTTTATATCTTTGTATGGATGTGTGTACGTTGACCATTCCTCATTAAGATGTTTACGTAGAGCGTTAGAGTAATAGGTTTTTAGTGACTTCACATCAAATGGCATGAAGACGTGAAGACAGTCTTTTAACGAGGATTTTGCAGCTAGGTCTGCTTGTTCATTGCCCAAGATGCCTGAGTGAGATGGGATCCACATCAGTTTTATTTTTGGTGATGCGCTCATAAGTAGTTGTTGCACAGATTGTAATGGGCTGTCTCTTATGTGAAATTTTTGGGAAGCTAGGAATACCGATTTACTGTCTGTACATATCACGTTGCATTTGTTGGTTTCTTTGGCCATTTGTAGTGCTGAGATTAATGCCTGTAGTTCTGCGTCAAATATGTTTGCATATTGTGGTAGTAATCCGTGGGACTGTGTTAGACCATTCTCGTCTGTAACAGCAAATGATACACCGTCTTTTTGTTTTGACCCGTCGGTAAACAGAAAGCTCCATCCTTCCTGCTTTAGTGGAGTAACGATGCTAGTGTATAGCTTTTGAAAATTAGATTGACATGTCTTGTCTTTGTGGTGGAGTGTCAACTCATTTATAAATATCTTGCTGTCAAGTTCCCATGGTGGGATTTTTGCTGGCGTAAGTTTTGGTGGGGAAAAACTTAATTTGAGAAATTCTGCAAGTTCCTTTATCTCACATAAGGCGGATTTTCTTTTTATGGCCGTTTTTCGTTTGTTAAGTAGCTGGATTTCACGACTTAGTACGTTTGGTGAGTGGGAGTAGAGTTTGTAAATTACACGGCTTCTGAGATATTTTATTCTGGATTCGATTGTCTGAAAGCCCCCTTCGGTTAGCAAGTTCTTTATTGGTGTAGTTCTAAATGCTCTTAGGCTTCTTCTCACAGCAGAATGGTAAGGGCCTTTGATCATTTTGAGGTGATTTTTAGAGGTGGAGCCATAGATTTGTAATCCATAGTCAATTTTGCTCAGAATTGTTAGTTTGGTGATATCGATTAAGGTGTTAGTATGTACATAACTTTTTTTTGAGGATAGATATTTTATAATGTTCAGCCTGGTAGCTAGTGCGTTCCTTATATTAGTACAATGATACTTAAAGTTATATTTGGAATCAAATGTTACACCTAATATTTTCATATTATTATTGTTAGGTATAGTATAGTTATTATTTTTGAGATTTATTTCGCTACAATTTCGTTTTTTGCAAATATGCAAATGTTTGCATTTATTTAAGGAGATTAGGGCGCCCGATGGTAGTGACCAGTTGTGTATGGCATTTAAGGCGTTATTGAAAGACTCTTCAATGTCTGAGGTTTTTGTTTGGGTGGAAATGAGGTAAAGGTCGTCGGCATATAAGCAGTGCTTGATGTTACGGTGTTTACTCATAAGTCTGCTTATGTCGTCGAATGCCACCAAGAAAAGTGTGACCGACAATGGCGAGCCTTGGGGAATTCCATTGTGGACGGGGAATGTTTTGGAAAAGGTGTCATTTGTTTTACAACGAAATTTTCTCTTTGTCAGAAATGATTTCACATATTCAAAAATTTTTGGGCCGATTTGCCATTCCTGTAGTTTTTGCAAGACCACGTGACAACCGATGTTGTCAAATGCCTTGGCAAAATCTACGGAAAGGATAGAAATGTGATTCTTTTTTGAGAGATTTTTACATATGTGGTGATCGAGAAAGAGAAGTGCATCTAAGGTGCTTTTCCCAGACTGAAATCCTACTTGGAATGGAGATAGAATTGAAGAATATTAGTTGTATAAGCCAAACGGTTTAATAAAACTGCTTAAAAAAATAAGGCTAATTTTTTTTTCAATCAAACCCTGTATTATAATCGCATTCTATTATTGCATTCTAGTGCATACACACTTACATATACACCAAAAGACATACATTTGGCAAAGCTCTCAACTTTAAATGCAACGTGATTGCTGATTTGCCTATAAGTAATACAATAAAAATACAAACAAAATACTTCTACATATATGGCACTGCTTACATTCGTTGGCCGACACACCTATTTGCTTGTCGTGCCTTTGTACAAATATCTACGTAAGTAGGTAGTTTCAGACGTGTTGCTGTCAAGGCGCTGCGCCGTCGCGGTCAGTATTTTTATATTTTTATTTTTTCAAATATAATTGGTGGTGCGATCGCTAGTAAACCGCTTACTATTAATCTGATAGTAGAACAACTTTGCTGGAGTAGAAACTTTGTTGGTCATTTGTCCACTGTCTATCCAACGCCACCGATCAAACGCTTTACATTAAACGCACCATTAAACGAAGATAAAGGCAGAGAAACAGCAAAGGGCAATAAACTTTGGGCGACTAGTGTGACTACATTAAGAAGTCAATTGTGACGTTGACTATTGTGGCCGTTGTCTTTGCCGTCTTTCTTGCTTCCGCTGCTACTACATTAAACTCAGAGTACCGTCTTATCAACGGTAAATCGATTTGGTGTGAAGTTAATATTGTTAAAAAATTACATAGAGGAGACAGTCGTATACTTTTACAAAGATAGTTAAAATATTGTATACAAGAATATTCAAAAGTGCTAAATAGGAAGCGGATACTCATTGACTTAATATTTTCGCTGGTATGTTCATATGTAAATATATGTGTATATCTTATATATGCATAAATATATCTTCAATTAACGATAGCGATTGGCAAGAATTTTATACATGTATTGTGCTTCTCCGCGCAGACTTCAACAATTGCATTCTTTCCTCGTTGTTGGCCGCATTTCGACTGGCCCATTAAAGTTGAATTGATTTCATTCTGCGCGTGTACGACTACTTTGTGACACACATTTTCTGTCTAGTCTGTATGCTGTCTGAATATCAATTATTAACCTTGTGTTTATTTCACTTAATTCCACACAACCTTTATTAGAGATAGCGTTAATGGAATTAATTGCATCTTTCGATTCTCCACTTCTCTGCTCGCTAGATGATTCCGCTGCACGCCAAGCGAAAAATTCGTATGTGAAAACAATGGAATTACAGTTTAAGCTAGATATGGTGAGCGACAAGCAGGACGGTTGGCCTTTGACCATCCTACGATGAGATGAAACTATTTTGCATATCGTTAGGCTATAAGAAACAGTTATTATAACTTATCTCGAGTATTACAGTTGATTGTGTTACACATAAGAATTGTCATTACCAAATAATCGTTTTAATTTAATTTTATTTAAGTGAATTTATTTTCATTTCGGCAAGCGTGAATCTATGAGTAACCAATAAATCATAGCAGCATAACATTCCCCATAAATATTTGGGGAATGCTCGTGGAGTGACAGTCCTTGGACAGTCCGCAGAACCGGCTGTTGTGGTTTCCCTTAAGGGATACTTACACTAGATGCAGTTTCATTTCAAAATCCTCCACTAAGCTGTAGCTTCTAAAAAATTATTTCAATGTCTTACTTGCCGCTAATTGTATTTGTATTTTCGGTATATAATTTTTTTATGTTGAACTTGCATTGCCCCACACCCTCATTGATGAGTACATGACCAGTATAACGTATACTATTTTTGTTCTGTTGTTAATATTATTATAACTTTTTTCAAATGAAACCAAACAAGATTTGCAAGCTTTCGTTATTTGCCGCGACTTTTCAATGTCACATTCCTAACATTTTTAACAATGCTAGAAACAAAAACAAGCGTTGAATTTGTTTGTTTGCTATTCTATTGTCTGTGGAATGAGCGTGTTTGTTTCAGTTGAATGTCTAATTATTGTTTTCTTACTTTACGATACACGCTTAAAAAATATGTATTAATGAATATCTCTGTTTTCTGTTAACAATTACAAATAGTACTCGATTGAGTTCAGTAAACTACACGAGTATTTCTTGTGGTCACGCAGCTGCCAATAAACCACGGCTACAGAGCCAGCTCGCGAAAAATCTGTGGAACTTACTTCGCCCTATCATTCTCGCGTGTTGCACTCAACATACATTTTTACTGCTCACTCGGGTGTTGTTGACAGCAAATGTAATCAGTTACAAATGCCAATTTGAATTCAGTGCTCAACGGCCAGTTCATTGCAGTGTAAAGTTGTAGAATATACCAGCAGAGATAGTATGATTTTTTTAATTTTATTTCTTTTTCACATTAAACCAAATGTACATACGAGTATGTAAAGTTTTTCGCTAAAATACTGATTTATTACATTGATGTTTGCAACATTTTAATTCGCTTGTGCGTAGCGTCGTTTAACTCTATTGCTTAGTTTTTTGTGACTTTTGTTGTATTTTGTTTTTGGATTTTACTAATTATTACCTTAAACGCAAACACAATGGCACGAAGGTGCACAGGCATGCAAGAAATGAAAACGACTGTAAAACCAATTAACTCACTTTCTTCGCGCACGCGTCTACTCTCAATGTGGATTTGACTGAAGCTAGGGCCATTGCATAGGCAACTGTCGAATTGAAAATTTCCTTAAGTCCCAGAGAAAAAACTGCAGTTGTTTAATAAAAATAACGAACGATTTTAATACCGTTATGAAATCAAAGTTTTGCTCTTATTTTTGGTACTGCTAATGATCTCTGGCTGGTGGTGAATATTCTCTTTGCTGGGAAAGCTATCAGTTTGCAATTATGTTAACCGAAACTCATTAAAAAAGTTGTTCACTATAAAGGTAAGTTATCTTAACGTTGAAGTGATTGTTTTCAACTCATTTTATAATGCAGTATACTTCTTTCTTCGTAAGCGACCTTATCTTTGAGCCATCTTGTAATACCTCTGTCGAACAATCTTCAACACAAACATTATAAAATCCTTCCTTAAGTATGTATCACTCTTTTGAAGTAATGATTTCGGGTCTATTCTGAAGAACATTTGATGCCTTCTGAAGTGCATTTAACACTTTGTCAAGTACTACTGGAAAAAAAATTAAGCTGAACCTAAGCTTTTCCGTGTTTTGCAAATACCTTGCTTTAGTCCATATATCTTTAAATCATATATCCGGATCTATTGAGAGTTTTTTTTATATTAAATTGGATACTATTACTTCGCTTCTTTCGTGACAATAACATTTATATGATATTCTGGTTATCGGTACTTTTATTTGGTAAATGATTCTTACTTGGTATCGGTATGAGCTTTGAAAAACCTGATATTTTCATGAAAATACAAAATCTGTAGACGAATGCTAAACCTTTGTGAAACCCATGCACTTGGGTCCAAATTCGTGCACTTTTTCTAAAACTTTGTATTCAAGTTGGAACTCTAGTTGCTGCATACCACATAATTTAATATTAGAATGGTGTTATAACAATACACTCGTGTATGTACAAACAAGGTTTTGTTGCCCTTTTTCATTACTTGTCACTTTTGTTTTTACAATTATACAGCGTCATTCCATTCAAATTATGAGACCTGTAATGGAGTCTTGACTGTAGTTGTTGTTGCCTTTCACGGTGGGAATTTGGCTGCGGCTTTAGCAGTTATTATTGCTGCTATCGAAATGGGATAAAATTTCTCATGTGCCAAGTACCTGTGGAGGACGATGCAGCAGTTTTTCAAATGAAAGTCACATAGTAAAGAAATGCGGCAGCGACAAGCTATGCATCACCCACGCGGTATATTTTATTACAATTCCTTCATTGCTAACAAGTGCGACTAAGAATCCAGCATATTTTTAGTGGTGCGTTTTGCCGTCAGTTCCATTATTTCGACTCAAATACAAAAATATCTCAAACCATAAAGTTATAGTATTTATGAGAATCACTTGAGGTAAACATTTTGTTAACTACGCAACTGCTATTAATATATTTACGAAAATTCATTTTGGGATCTATTCTTTGACTACGCTAAGTGCTTATATTTTAACATTGGAATGCGGTCAAACAACAATGTTGAATGGTGTTGTACAATGGCAGCGATCCCAGTCGCAACTTAGCTTGCTTTTTCCGGCTGCGGCCGCTACTGCGCCAACACTTGTTCGGCTTTAAGCGACAACTGGCATTTTAGCACCCGTCATCCATCTCAAAAAAACGCTTCTACTACCAGACTACTCTTCGCATTCGCAACCAGTTTCACACTGTTTAGCGCAGAGAGCATTTAGCGCTCAAATGTATGACTCCGCATGCGACGTCGCAGCCTCCAACAAAAACAAGTTTTGCTTTAAACGCACCTGTGCGCCGTTCGCTGCTCGGGTCGCATGCCACTGGATTAAGCACGTCAATTCGAAAGTCTCACCAGTTTTCATTCTGAATATACGGTTAATGAAATTTTGACAAATAAATTTCGGTACTTTGTTTGCTAAGCACGAGTTAACGCAGCAAAATGCAAAACTTAAGGCCACAAAAAACAAGCGACGCAACAAGTGAAAGTCTTTTTATTTCTTGTTCATTGGTCTTAAGTGTTTGTCGAGGTCAGTAGTAGCAAACTAAAAATGTTAAATGAGAAAAAAATGCAATCAAGCGAAATAAGAAATCAAATGAGCTGCGAGCACACACTGGAATATTAAATCGCCACCGGAGTGTGGATTTGAGTGAGAGTGCCGTTTAATTTCACTTATCCTAAAATTTGCAAATATTTAATACATATATCTTTTTTTTTATTTGTTTTTTAATTATAAATTCATGAGTAATAGCTCAAAATGTTCAAGGGAAAATATTCAAGTTTGTGTCTTAAGTCTTTAGTTTTCGAAAATGTTTTCTGTTTTACACACAATTAATGAGTTTCAATACCATAGCATTAAAAGTAAAATACTAAAGATACTTAATAAGTATGTGTCGTTATCTACGAAAAATGATTAATTTAGGAGAATCATCAGTAATTGCTGACTCAGCGGATGTGCTGCACCCACTTCACATGTTGTTTGCCGCATTAACGCCTCCAAAAATACTTGCAGCCCACAATGAGTAAACATACGTTTATGTATGAGTTATTTCAATAGGTGCCGCATGATAAAGTGCGATGGTATCCATGTTCATAAATCTTCAATATTGAGGTTTGGCTGGGTGCATAATGTTAAGTAGAGGGAGCATATCACATATCAAATGCGTGTTTAAGTGCTAAGCGATCACCACTGGTTTTTTGTTAGCGAAATTTTTATAACTAAATTCGCAATTTTTTCCATACAAAAAATGTTGGCGTAGTTTTGTTCTTCTCTTTATTTTCGCACCAAAAATCAATTGCATACATTGTGGACCATTTACGATGCGAAGGGCGGTAGTGAAAGTGGGTAACCGCGTAAAAGGTGCCACAGCGACTTGTCAAAACATTGTTGATTGGTTGATTAGCGTTGGTGTTAACAAAATACCAGCCACATGTTAATTGCGTTGAGTTATTGGAATATGAATATATATACAAGATTTCAGCAACAAAAATGCGAATAATTTTATTTAGAAAGTAAAAAAATAATATCTGTAAACAACGAAGTTTGTTCGAAAAGTATTTTATTTATTTTCAAAATATTTGTTTACAGAAATGCTTGTGTTTAAAAGGAATTTACATTAAAAGCAACTTTCTACCGAATACGCAATAGACGATTTGAGTGAATCCCAGGATTTGATACAAATTATCAAAGAAATGGATTGGGTAGAAGGAGACTTGGTGTGGTTTGATCCTGGCGTCGGTCATCCCATACCTGGTGAAATACAAGAGGTGCATCGAGCGGCGCAAGTGATTGTAGTTCAGGCACTCATCAAGGGAAAGGTAATTAAATCTATTGTTTAATTAATTTATATTTATATTTCAGTCAACGTGCATTAGATGGTTGGCCAAGCTTCTCTTCTGCTGAAGTAAAACAATACAAAAAAAAATATAAATAGTTAAAATTACAATATTTTACTAGAATTGTTCAAATAATCTTTATTTGCGATATGATATGACTGTGCATATACATATATATATGGTAACAAGTTGAAGCTGCAATTTCTATAGGAGAAATTGTCATCTATGGGTATATATGCACTTGTTTGGCCAGTCTCAAACGTTGAGCTCGGCTTTATACCACAAACGGATGTGTGCAGAGAATAATTACTTGTTGCACTTTTCACAACAACAAAGACTCATACAAACATATGAATACATGTTCAGGTGCAGCGCAAACAATTTATGCGAATATACAGAATATTGGGAAAAAACAAAAAGCAGACAAAATTCTGCTTCATGACTTGTAGTGAATTGTGCAAAAATCTGCAAGCTAGCAAATGCCAGCTTATTGTTTAGCAATTGGAAACAGATAATTTGAGCTATTTAACTGCGAAAAGTTGTTGGAGACAAACTTGTTGAAGAATCTTGTTTAGTCATATATTTCATTCTGAAGTAGCCTGAGTTCCCGCCTTAGTGATTGTTTTAAAGTTGTTCATCTCTTCGCCTTGTGACATAGTGCGAAATTGCAGCAAAATGGAAAATACTCGCAGTAAAAGCGAGAAACAGCAATTGTCAGTCAATGTGGTTTAACAAGCCCGCAGAACGTGAAATTCGACATGTTTGATGCAGAACACTTACTTATTGCACTAGAGTGCTTCACAGACCATCACATACTCACAGCAACACGTTTCGTTACAATATCTTGGATTATCAATTAATGCTCAAGTATTTTTTATACGTATTGGCTAGTAAAAGCAGCAGTCAACTGCAGTGTGGAGAATGGCTGCAACAGGCCATCTTAAGTTGGTCAAAGCATGATGTCTCTTTCAGAGGTGTTTGCTTGGAGTAATACGAACTAACCGACCATTCTACTGACTACCATTACACCGAGTGGACATGTAGATTGCAATTGGCGCTTGATTTGTATCTGATATTCGAAGTGAGAGTTCAAACCGCTGTTGCCGCCTATAGCTGGGCATCGCGAATGCGTATAGTGCGCTTTTATCTGGAACCATGGCAACGGTGCGGTTCCATCACACCTAGCCCTGCTCAATCACCGTCTATTGCAATTTTATCTCCACATATTCTGCGTCGCCAACGCCCACCCAGCTTTGAGAATTTTCCAACAACAGACGTCAACTCCGAGATGCTCCATTTAAAGCAGCGACGCGATCAGGAGCGCAAAACAAAAAATCGCTATCCGCAATATGTAAAGAAGCTTTCAACGATTTGCAGCGATGTCATTGCCAACCACGTTCGTAACTAGTGTTCATCCACACAAATTTATACATGCGAAGAACTACTTATTATGTGTTTTAAGTAAACTTAAATTAAAAAAAAAAATACTAAAATTATTCTTGTTTTCTTTTACAGCCACAAACTTTCGCACTCCAGCCAGGTGAGGGAAATCTGCGCCCACGACAAGATCTCGGAAGTAGTGGCGTTGAAGATATGACCATGTTGGAAGATTTGCATGAAGCGTCATTGCTATGGAATTTGCGTCTGCGTTACGACAAAGGTCTTATTTATACGTTTGCGGGCAGTATTTTGATTGCAGTGAATCCCTACAAAATGTTTCCCGATTCGTATGGACTAGAAGTAGCTAAAAAATATGCCGGCAAACCTTTGGGTACAATGCCACCCCACCTTTTTGCCATAGGTGCAGCTGCACATGCCGCATTGCCATCACCTCAGGTCGTGGTAATATCGGGAGAATCGGGCTCGGGAAAGACCGAGTCAACAAAACTAGTAATGCAGTATTTGGCTGCTGTGGTGCCGGGTGGCGGTTCGGCATCAGCAGTCATTGCCGAACAAATACTGGAAGCTGCACCTTTACTAGAGGCCTTCGGTAATGCGCGTACGGCGCGTAACGATAACAGCTCGCGTTTTGGGAAATACCTAGAAGTTTATTTTAAAAATGGGGCAATCGTGGGTGCGAAAATAACTCAATATCTACTTGAGAAGTCACGTATTGTGACTCAGGCGCCTGGAGAGCGAAACTATCATGTTTTCTATGAAATGCTTGGTGGTTTGTCAGAAACCGAGCGTACTAAATACGGCTTGCTTGAAGCAGATAAATATTTTTATTTAAATCAAGGTGCTACCGACTGTGCACCCGGTCGTGTGGATTGGGATTCCCTTCAAAGTGCCATGCAAGTCTTGGGCGTTTCGGAAGGTGAACGGGAAGGTATTATTAGAGTATTAGCATCAGTGCTACATTTAGGAAACGTCTACTTTCATCGTCGGCAGTTACGTCATGGTCAAGAGGGGGTAGAAGTGGGATCTGATGCTGAAATCAAGTGGGCGGCCCATTTGTTACATATTTCCGCTGAAGGACTTCACAGAGCACTGACTAGTCGCATCACTGAGGCACGTTCGGAACGCTTACACACTCCACTTGGTATTGATCAGGCGCTCGATTCGAGAGACGCCTTTGCCAAGGCCTTATATGCTGGACTTTTTAATTGGTTGGTGTCGCGCATAAACTCTATTGTACAGAAAGGTGGTACACATGATGCACATCGTATATCTATTTTGGATATATTTGGCTTCGAAGATTTGGCAGAGAACTCTTTCGAACAGTTGTGCATAAATTATGCCAACGAAAACCTCCAACTATATTTTAATAAACATGTTTTTAAACTGGAACAAGCTGAGTACTCACGAGAACGTCTCGAATGGACACCACTTACTTGGGATGATAATTTACCGGTTATTCATTTACTAGCCAAAAAGCCCGTAGGAATATTCCACTTGCTTGACGATGAATCTAATTTTCCTCGGGCAACCGACATGAGCTTTCTGGAAAAGTGTCACTACAATCATGCGCTTAATGAGCTATATTCCCGGCCTCGCATTGGTGCTCAAGAATTTGGCATTACACATTACGCTGGCCAAGTGTGGTATTGTGTTGATGGATTTCTAGATAAAAACAGAGATGCTTTGCGCAGTGATGTCCTGGAACTGCTGGCCTCTAGTAAACTGCAATTAGTTGTTGACTTAACGAAGCAGTTAAGAGCTCAAAGAGACTCTGGAAAAACTCTCCCAAAGGGTAGTAATGGTCGATTTGTCACCATGAAACCACGTACTCCCACCGTAGCGGCTAGATTTTCAGACTCGTTGCAGCAACTTCTTCAATCGATGGGTCGATGCAATCCATGGTTCGTGCGTTGCATTAAACCAAACAATGAGAAGCACGCATTAAAGATGGACATGCCATGTGTTCTACAACAATTGCGCTACTTGGGCATGCTCGATACTATTCAAATCAGGCAGAAGGGTTATCCAGTTCGCTTGAAGTTTCAGCATTTCGTTGAACGTTACCGTCACCTTCTTCGAACCCCTCTTCCAAGGGGCACCCCATATCGTGAGCTATGTCGTATTTTATTAGAGTCTCTACCACGTACCGGTATTGAGGGACCCGACTTTCAATTAGGTGCGACACGTGTGTTTTTACGGGAAGCACTTCATCGCCTATTAGAAAGTGGTCGCTCAGATCGTCTTAAGTCAGCAGCGATTGCTATACAAAAACATGTTCGCGGCATGTTAGTGCGACGTCGATTAGCACTTAAAAAGAAAGCAGCTATAAGGATCCAGTCAAAGTGGCGAAGTCATCGAGAAATGAAAAAGTTTTTACAGTTCAAAAAAGGCGTCGTCCAGGCTCAATCCCTCTGGCGCGGTAAAAGGGATCGAAAGAGGGTTGCTAAACTTAAAGCGGAATATAAAAGACGATTAGAGGCACAGAAAGCTCAGAAGGAGCGTGAAGCGAAAAGGCTCGCCAAGGAGCATATTGAGCGCAGTCAAGTTGCCTACTTGGACATACCAGCAGAATTGGCTTTTATTTATTCAAAGGTAGATGGTTGGACACCAGTACATGGTGACCGGCATCTTGTTAAAGTAGTTGGTACCGTACCCGGACCCCCTGTTGCTGGTGATCTGCCAAAGGACTTGGATCAATTCTCGTTTGGCAAATTCAGTTCGGTATATTGCAACGGTTTACGTTTATCACCACGCCGAGAACCGATTACAACACCCTTTCTTACAAGGGCTGCTTCCAGAGACCAAGACTTCCAAGATTCTCTGGCAGTGTTCAAATTGATCCTTCGTTGGACAAACGATAAAACCCTTGACGAAAATAAAGAAAAGGTATTATCAGATTATATTGTACATAAAGGACTATCTTCACGTGGATTACGTGATGAAATACTGGTTCAACTATGCAATCAAGTATATAAAGCGGAAGAGTCTAACTCCCAACGTATATGGCAGTTAATGGCACATTGCTTATCATGCTTTCAACCCGGCCCTGCTTTTAGTAAATACCTGATGAAGTTTATAATGGACAATGCTCCGTCGTCAATGAGGGAACTCCTTTTGAAGAAAATTTTACGTAATTCAAGCAACACACAGGCAAATGCTTGTCGCAATTTTGTACCATCATGGGTGGAGTGGCGAGCTATCTCCAAAATGTCCGATATTGCGGTATCTTTGACGATGCCAGATGATGTTTCACAAACTGTTGCTATAGATTCCTGGACAACTTGTGAAGAAGCTGCCTCCTTGGCCATCTCTACACTCGGTATATCAAACCGAGGATGGACTGTTGTTTTAGATGACGGAAAGTTGGTAACTGATTCATGTGGATTAGACTATGTTTTGGATCTTATTTCGGAGAAAGAGTTGTGCCCAGCCTTCCCTGCTGTTCGTAGTGACCTTATGAAAACTGGCGGCAAGTTCATACGAACAACTGTACCGGAAACCGAGCCTAGCAGCCCCAAGAGACCACAAGTTCCGCCCCCGGAGCCTCCAAAACCTAAAATAAGTACTGCCAGAGAATCTCCAATAGCCGTACCTCAAATCGAACCTCCAGTCCGAAAGACATCGAGAGATTTGTTGTCGAGAAGTTCAGTTCTTAACGAAAGATATTTTGAACAAGAAAAGACACGATCTAAGTCATTAGATGACCTTCTGGCAGGAGATATTGCTGATCTTGATCCAACCCCTGAGCCTGAACCTTTAACAAATCTTGGTCTATCTGAAAGCCGTTTAAATGAAAGATATCACTCTGCAGAGCGTTTGGCTCCAATGGGAAAAGAAACTGGACCCAGGTATCAAAAGTCACAGCACGCTGGACGTCGATCACACGCTGGCTCTCACTCCAGTAAATACATGGACAAATCCGAATATGCCACTCGTTCATCAGCAATGTCCGATACGAGCGAAGCACCATCGTTAGCGTCCCATGTACGACGTGTACGAGTACCATCGCAAGCTTCTGATGTCGATCAATTCCTTGATGATTTATTTAGCCCCGTATTGGATGGCTCTTTAGATGAATTATCGGATGCAAGGTCATTGGCAGCAAGCATAAGAGGAGGCGGACAGAAAATTACACAGAATTCTCCGTTTTACTCCGATAAATGTGAATTTTTAGAAGCACCAAATACTTTGCAGAGTTCAGTAGAAGTTTTTTCAAACGTGGATTCTCTCTGTCAAAAAATTAAAGGCGGTGGAGAAAAAAAGGGTATTGAGGATGAATCAGCTACTGACAATTTAGATGAATATATAACAGGCCTTTTTAAACCAATATTCATCAATGAGGCCGTAAACACTTTAACAAAGCAAGCTGAACTAATAGAGATCATTAAGGGGGGTGGCACCACGCATACTCAATCTACATCTAATACCAGTTTCGTTACATCACCAGTCGTAAGCCCAATAAGCCCCTTGATTGCAAATTCCGATAATATAATTCAGATGATTAATATTCCTCCGGATGCTGATCCCAACGTTTATCAGCAGCAGGTTCAACGAGCATTTTTGCAATCTGCAATGGCCCAGAATTTACAAATTCAACAACAATTATTGGCACAGAATCAGGCACTGCAAACATTGCTTAGTCAACAGGATACACCAACAGGCACAACATCACCACCACTAGTACCCGTTCTGACAGCAGTCCAACAAACTAGCCATTCAACAAATAATGTCACAACAAAAGTAAGCACTCCACCACAAGCATGTCAAAACAATGTCCGCAAGCAAAGTGTTAAGAACCGTATATCACAGTTCTCAGAGAACGATCGGAACAGAAAAGCTTCCTCGGAGAGTGGAGGAACGCTAATACCACCACCACCACCGCCACCGATGCCACCACCCATAGAAGCCAAAGACCCGTCCGAAACACGACATTTTCTCGATCCATATGGTCGGGCAAAGACAGTGCGAATAGGAAAGTGGCGTTGGCCTCCGCCACAAGACGCACCACAGTTTGAGACTGAGGAGGACTTTTTTGCCTTCAAAATGCGACAATCACAACGAAAAACTACACCACAATCTCAATTTCACAGCAGTAATGGCTCTCTAACTGGATCGGCCATGGAGTGGGAGGAATTTGAAATCGACACATCTAAGAGTCCATCACCCACTTCTAATATGCCACCAATTCACGCTCAAATGATACGAACTACACTGATGATTGAAACAACTGGTGGGAAAATTGCTAATAAGGAAATAATTGAACAACAGCAACAGCAACAACAAACAGTAGTTACAACGAAAGTAGCTAAAAAGAGCTTCGAGATCGGTGCTGAGCGGCCACCGCCGGGTAGCATTGGAAAACTTAAGTTAAGTTCTGAAATGCGTCAACGACTGGAACAAGTAACCGCTGGTCATTCCGTGCGTTCAACAGTTAGTACAAAGTCGGAGCAAAGAACCCCAGCAAAGCTGGAGGATACAAGAAAACTTATGCTTCAACAACAACTGAGTGGACATTTTTTGAATATGGAAGGCAAGCCTGGCCCAGAATTGCCTTCGGTCCGAACACAAATCGAGAGGATGGAGGGCAAGCTTTCTCCACCACCTACCTGGCCTACTGTTGTACCACCAGCTCCAAGCGTTCCAGCACCACCCCCGCCCATACGACCTCCAACTATTGCACCGCCCGCGCCCCCACCCGCACCTAAAACTCCACCCACTCCCCACGAACTGGAAGTAGATGATATCATCTTTCGCAATCAAAGTGGAAAAGATATTCCAGCATTTATACAGCGTCAAGATCGTGACACTTTCGGAGCTCGCCACAATTGGAATGGCTCCGATGATTCGAAGGAGACCTATGACTCTTGGGGACGTGCTGAAGCGGCTAAATTAGATATGGTGTACGAGGCTAATTTCAAGAAGGAAATTAAAAATGAAAGAGAACGATCTAGATCACGATCCCGTTCTCGTGACCGTGATGACTTCTCAGAATCTGTTTGGGATAGAGCAGAAGTAGAAGGTCCTTCTTCCAGTGGTAGTGATCGAGAAAGGGAAAAGGAACGCGAGAAGCGAGAGCGCATCTATGAAATTAGACAAGTGGAACGCGAAAAAGAAAGCAATAAAGTATATCACCCAGCTCCCCCCAAGGTCATTACAGCTACAGTTGAACGAGTCGAGAATCCATCTACAGGTGCACAAATGGAACGCAAGTTTTCACAACCCACTTCACTCTCAATCCATAAGCAAACAACAACTTCTACCAGCATGAACTCCACCTCAACAACTGCTCCCGCCACATTCCGTACACACATGGCACAAAAATATGAAAAAGAACGTAAAAGAAAATCGTCCGCATCAACAGTACTATCCCAAAGCACTCGCCGTGACGAAGAAACCGATGGCGGTGACGAATGGCCATTGCCAGCTATACCTGCTCCTGTATTAGCTCCACCTTCTATTAAGAGCCCAGCAACTGCTTGCTTCACATACAACAGGGTGCCATGGAGATTACGTGTTCGCAAAGAAGTTTTCCATCCCAATGAATCGATAGGACCACCTATTGCATTAGATTTACTCTTTGCACAAGTGGTGTCCGACGTTTTTGGTATAACTCCTTGTCTACGAATTTCCCCGCAAGAGAAATCCGTTGCATTGAGCATGTTGAACGGACATGGCGTAACTGTCGAGACTGTCCGCAGCCAGAATATTAGAGCAATAGTGAAACGTCACTTGATCGATATGGCGCGCAGTTGGCCACTCTATTTTGCGCGCCTATTTGCAGTGCAGGGTGCGCCGCAGTACCCAGACGTCTCAATGATGGGCATTTCACACAATGGACTTTATCTAGCACGTCGCGATGCAGAGTACCTAATTGTTGTGCAATCCATATCTTTAAGTGAAATTCAAAACGCAATCACATTACCGCGACCTGCATCTCTGCAGTTAAATTTGCGTAGCGGGGACCATTTGGCATTGCACGCAGCTCGAGCAGCATCTATTCAGGCGATGATTACTACATTTGTACAAGAGTACCGCAAGGTAAGTAAGCTCCTTTGAGAAGTCACTATAGAATAAATCTAGGATATTCACATATCTAGCTAAGAATCACCAAGCCCAAAATCCTCATGTTTTTTTTTTCTTGTGTAAGGGAATTACAGTAACTAAGGATAATGAATATTAGATAAGCTAAGTAATCTGATTTCGTTATAATAAGTTGTATTAAATAAATGAGCAGCATGACAATGTAAACTAAATGTCGATAAACTCTACAACGAAATCAAATATGTATAAACACAGCCATTCACTTTAATATACATACCAGATGCCCATCGCATCGACAAAACAACAAGTTAGGCCACGTAAAATCTAGCTTTTCAACATTTGTAGTTTACTAGAGACTTGCCAGGGCACTTGAATCCAAATAGCATCTAACTTAATAATTGATACTCGTCCATCATTGTCAGCGGTCAGTATTACTTAGTGAAATTCAATAACTGGGAATTCGAAATATGAATGACCGATGCAGTTGCGCAAGCGGCTACGGAAGTACAATAACAGTCGAATTTGTGAACAATCTACGATTGCAAAGCGAGCGATTACTAAATCAATTCGTGCAATCAACATAAACAATCACCAATCGCAAAGGGACGAGGAGCCTAAAAGTTTTCTTTTCATATATTGCTTAGAAAGTGAAGTGAAGAAGTGATAACATCCAAAATAATTTTTTTTAAAGCAAATTCTCATGGTTGGGCAACTAATCATTGAATGATCGTATTTATGAAGACTCAAATTTTATTTAATAGAAAGAGCAATGAGTAACATACTCGAAGTACAGATGCATTTTTAATTCTAGGCTCTTGCACTTTTAAAACAATGTAAAAATTAATGCTCGAACGACAAAATTTAGCATATATTTTAGCTATGTACGCATCTAGTTGCGTATGCCATTAAAAATTTTAATCATTGCGAGTCAGAGATGTTTATGAAAGCACTCGTACGTCACAGTTATATTACAAAAACACTTTGTTCAATTAAATATATATATTCGAGCGAAGCACACATCCATCAGCTATCATTAATAAAAGCATTACCAGCATAATGCCGAGTTTCCACATACGTATGTATATATATAATATATATGGATGTGTGCATGTGGATATCCAAATAATACTCTCTGACTCTCTTTGTTAGCTACAAAGTTGGTCACTAGCAAACCAAGCAGCTCCAAGCGTGGTCATTCGGCAAAGAATTGCACAGAGCCGCTCTGGCATGAGTGCTCAACCGCATTCAAGTATGTATGTATATGTACATACGCACATATCTGCGACTACAACTTAGCTTTCGGGCGCAGCTAGTTGGCTAGTGAAATGGTCAAGCGATTGCTCGGCGATATTCGAATCTTCAGTCGCGACAATCTAGCTTGAGCGGCTACTACCGCTGTGCGGAAAATTCACCTGTTAATCGCTCAACTGTGGAAAATGTCTTTGCTGACAATTTGATTTGTTCAATACGAGTTATAAGAGCTTGAATGTGATAGACGGGCAGCCAACCCGAATATGTTTTGTGACCGCTTTGGCCAGCTTCCTTACAGCGACGTCTAATGAGAGGAAAATATGAGAATGTCGCGCAATGTCATTATACCTATATCCGGTTGTAGTGCTATTTGTTATACTGGATCGAGTGAAGTAAATATAAATATAAAAGAAAATATAAAAGTGAAAATCGCTTTGGCGCACAAATGCAGCTGAATGATGTGAATAGTGGTGGTACCACAAAAAATTCATAACTAAATAAACCACCTCAAAAGCTAAAAAAGATAATATCTGGACTTATTCGGTATAACCTATTCAGGTCCACAACAAATTATTCTGGATTCATTAAAGATGTATACATATATGTCTTACATATGGAAATGTATAAGTACATATATGAATGTGCATGCGAACTGAAACAGCTGACACTTGGTCAATTGACAATAACTTGTGCGCGCTCCGAGTTCATTGACACGAGGCAGCTCAGTCAGTTACTTAGCCAATTACAGCCTTTTAATTGTGCACAGACTTTGGTGCGCAGTTGGTGCTAATCGGTTCGCGCATTCAACTTTCACTTGTTTTGCAGCATAAAACATTAAAACAAGATATAAGGCAAGCACAAAATAAGCCTATACATACATACATATTATATATATGTGAGCAATTGAAAATCACACGTCGATAGTTACAAACATGTGCGAAAGTATTTCTGCAAACACTGCGCTATAAGTTGCTTTTGGTTCATAGTGCAACGCCGAAAAACACTTCCCAATAAAGATGTCCTCCATATCATCCAAGTCTCATGGCAGTCATGGCAGTGGCGCCTCTCATCACAAATTCAGCAGTATCGTCAATAAGGTTGAATCGTTGATCAATAAAATGAACAACGATAAATTTAATAATTTTAAGCTGCTGCAGAGCAATACTGTACTTCCTGGTCGGAACTTAGCGGTTCAAAGAGAAACGCATGGTGTGCGAAGTAGCGCATCACATTCATACAAGTCGGAGGAACGCACTTTGCAATCGTATGCACAATGTGAGTGTCAAGGGGAAGGCTTGCCATCTTTGGAAGACACTCTCACAGGAACAGCTTCATTAGATTCATTGAATCAGTTAACTGACGCTGAAAATGCATTCGATAATCACGATTTAGTTTACACCGATTCAGATGATGCTGAAATTGCGCACATAACTGGTACAACAGCGGTGCAAGTGCATCGCCGCAGCGACTTAGATCAGCTAACGGATGAAACAATTCGCGAGTTCAATGAACAGTGCTCCTCGCTAAGCCATGATGTGGACTTTGATAATGCGTGGAGTGCAGAAGAGGACGAGCACAAATGCTGGACGGCTGTTGGCGCAGAAGCGGGCTGCTATTGTGATAGTGATAGCCAGGAGAATACTGGCAAAATCTTTGGCAAATTATATAAATATGAAACCATTAATAATAATAACATCGACAATACTTTTAAAACTAATGAGAATGCAAAATACCAAAGAGACAAAAATAATAATAAAGAAGAAGCAATGTCCCGAAATAATACCTTGGATCGGAGTCCTATCCAACAAAAACAACAACAATACCTGGATAATGGATTCGGATTTACGCAACATGTCAATGTCAACGACACTGTTGCAAATTGTGATGAAAAAATCGAAATGCGCAACGAGGAGGAGCACATGACTGCAAATGGATATGAAACTGCTTTGATAATGAATGCAAACGTTAATGCATCCAGCAATCTTAGTAACCAAAATAATGCGAATATCAATGGCAATGGCACCCAGCAACAAAACTCCAATAAACCTCGTCGACCCAGCCTTGCAAGTAGCGGCTCAGTAGGCCGCATGGAAACCATACTCGAAGAACCGGGCGAGAGTAAAGTCTCTGTTAAAGAAATATTAGCACGATTTGAGACAATGAGTCTGACAGAGGTAAATTTTCGGAAGAAAAATTCGAGAACTCCTAGCTTAGATTTAAACGTGCAAAGCAATGCACGAAGTTATTTAAAATGAGGACATACAAGTAATTACCAACAGTAACACTGCGTTACAAAATTGCAAAATTATTCAGCACTCAAATGTTAGAGTTAGGTTAGCGTTCAGGTAGCAGGTCACAAACTGCGAGTATTACTTCAATAGGCATATATGAACACAAGCCAACATACATACATACATAGCACAATGGGCTATAAATTACGACAGTTGTCCAGCGAATGTGCATTTCATTGCCAAATAACAAATTGTGGAAGGAAATGAGTAAAGAAACACGGCATTAGGGACAGAATGGCGGCATTAAAAGCATTGAAAGCTGTAGGAGTGTAAACTGCAAACTTGCCTTCATAAAGCTCCTCTTTGGTGCTGTTTTTGCATCACTCTAATACAAAATACGAAAACACGCTGGCTACCAAAACAAAGCGTTGCACTCACGTATTAACCGTTACGCTGTAGCTCTGGCCGCTACATTGGATGTCGCTAGTCACTGGCACACTAGGCGATGATAGTACTAGTCATTGCCGCTTTCGACACATACTGTGTTAGTGTATGACTTTGCTCTTCTATCCGACCCCTATGGGTTTCAAGTCGAACTTGAACTGCAACAGTAAAGTGACCGTGCACTCGACAAAATGGGAGTATGAAGTGAGTAACATACCAACGGTAGTAAGCGTTCATTGCCGCGGTTTTAGTGAAATTTGTTGGAAGAAATGCCTTCCATTTATTGTGGTTATTACCGTTAAGTTTCCATACATATAATCAAAGCTTTTAAATATGTTCCCAGTTTTCGTGGATGGACACTTTCTATTGCCAAATTTCAAGCACAATTAGCAAATGAGGTTCAATTGTTTGGAATAAATAATTATTTTTATAACTATTAACACTTGTTAATATAGTTATTTATATACGTACATATTCCAAACTGTCTATCGAAGCGATACGCGCTCGCACGACTCTTCACACTGGAAATATATGCAAACAAAAGTATGTACACTTGTATGCTTTTACCATGCTCATGTGCGACTACTGCATAGCGAGATACAAATGTGCTCCCGTATATATTGTATTTTTCGCATACTTATGCACTGGCTATTGATCAGCAGAATTTGTGTCGTTGCCTCGATTGCGATTTGCTTAAATGTGAGCTTGTGGAATTGAAAGCACCAATCAATATGGGTGCATTCATATGCATGTGTATGTATGTGGGTTTGTCTGATCCGAATATTAATTAACTTGTCTTCAAACGTACAAAGTTTTAAAAGTGGAAAACAAAACTACTGCTTCAATTGTTCGTATCAAACGTAACATGAAAAATGTGAAATAGAAAGTTGTAGGTGCACACAAAATGATCCGAATAGCCAGTACATGCACACGAATCTACAAGTGCGGCCAGTGTTGTGACCGATCGGTCATTGTGGTGCATTGGCGCGAACCGCAATTTACACTTTGGCTTGGTCCATATTTACTCTTTTGCATCGCAAATATTGCCGTATTTCGATGATACGGCATACATTTCTCCATTAGCTAGCAAAGTGCGCGAGAATGAAATTAAATTTGGAATCTTAATTTTTCGACTAGATATTGCTCGTACGGGTGAAACGCATTCGCTGAACGCTCGTAGCAAGCGCAACAGTAACACTTACAATACACATACATATGTACTACACTAGCTGACCATTGCTGTTTTTACGACTCCGTGAAAATGTTTTTTATATGTAATTACTTGGATTGAACTGCTCTCAAGCTGTGAAGTCACTGGAACGTGTCATAACGGCCACAGACGCAGTGCAGCTCTCGCTGGCCCAGTTTATATTATGGCTCCGACCATTTAATGCCGCAATCAATTTCGCAGCTAATCGGTAAAGCGTTTTTCTCTAGCTTAACATTTGCGTTTTTAAATGTGGCAAATATTTTCTTTGAGAAGTAAAACCATATAAACAGTAAATATAACATAGTTTTTTACTATCTTGGTGATAGATTTAACGTATAAGGGCCTCGAATTTCTAGTTATTAAAACTAAAAGGATTCAAGTAGATACTCATATTGCGATACAGAATTTAGAATTTTTTGTACAATTAATGGAATTGACACTATTTTCCGTTTGTAACATATAATAAAATCTATTGGATAAAATATTAGACGCGTACATACCTCCCTTCCCTTTATTTATCTATATTTACATACATTTGCATTACATTGCAACATTGAAGAGATATTTTGCTATACTTTTACCCATACGCTTGATGTTAAGGCAGCGGAAGTTACTTAACGTACTCGTTATAGAAAAAGTAAATCACGCAAAATTTGATAACACTTTGCACATGCAAACTAGCGCTAGCCACACTTTCGCCTAGGAGTTATTAATTCTAAACTTCATCGGTTTTATTGGTATACGTAATTTAAATAATTGGTCTGGCCGCAGAAATGGCAAATTGACGTTCCGTAATTTGTTTTCACGCTGTTTTAGTTATGTCTATTACAAAATGGTATATTACATACTTGTAAATATGTGTAGAAGGCCGAAAAGTAAACCCGTAAAATGGGCTTTTGCGAGACGGGCTGCGTGGGCAACGCGCACCAATAAAATATTGGGTAGTGTAAAATGTTTCATAACAAATCTAGACAAAGTTAAAAATTTTAAAGACAGAACCATCTTTATTTCATAAGAATATAATTTTTGAGTTTTCTGAGCGAAAAGCTGTTTGAAGCGCATTTTAGGATGCATCAGAACCTTCACGTTAAGCTCTTTTTGTTTCTGCCACCACATCAAAGATGCAATGGAATTATTTATTACAATTTTCAATTGTTCTCTGTAGATACGGTAGATATCAGTATCAAGCTTTTGTAAGGTGGTAGCACTACTATTCCCTTCCCCTCCCCTATTGGGAAGCTTCAGCTCGTATAATTCACTATTTTTTTCATACATTACGCTCATCACAAGGTATCATTCGCTTTATGAAGTACTAGATTTTGTTCCGTTTTAGAAAAGCTCATCGATTGGAATTTCAGTTTAATAATTATTAGTTTATGTGGTATTCGAACCATTTTTGTATCCACCATTATTCAAATGGTTTAAAATTGTTTGGTATTGTATCCCATGATTACTTATATATCAGTCCTCCTTAAATTTCGGCATCCTTTTATTGAGAAACTGGAGATATTCAAAGTTTTCACTTTTCTTGAAATGAAAATAGCTTTGTTCTAAATAATAAGATAGTCAAATTTATTTATTAATTTTATAATTTTTTTTATTTTATTAAATCTATGTATAGACGCCTCGTATGAATATTACAGAAAGATGCTCGAATTTAAAGTCGTATGTTGATAATTTGTTACCGAACTTTTTATACTACCTAACATATTATATATGTATGTGTGTATATTAAACTATGAACATTCGTATCCACCTCCAGCTGCTGCAGTCCACTTTAATTTCGTGTTATTTGTTTTATTAAAGTAGTCCACAACTTTCCCATTCGCCATGGCATACCAGTTTCTGACCACTGAAATCTAAATAACTAAATAACAGCACAACATTTTTAATCCAAATTTCAGAGCCAATCGAAAGCCTCCACGCTGTCGTCGGGTGCCCGTGCAGCCGCCCAAACACTCAACGTCCCCATCGAACGCCTGGAATCCCGTCAATCTAACCATCGTGAACATGGAAATGCGGTCAATAACCACAACAGTGCGGCAGCAATGACCTCTTCAAGTGGCCATGAAGCTCACATGGAAAAGCCTGTTGCTCTGCAACATGGGCGGCAAAGTGGCGACACGGAGGCCGATGTTCATCAGGACGTGAATCACTTGCTTGAGAGCGAGGCAGATTCTATGCTTCCAAATACTGGCAATCACATGGAATTGCAAATGGAACGCCATCAGTATACAAAACAGACGAGTTACCTTCATTCGACTCGCAAGACTTCTAGTAGTCAGCAACAAGTTCAACAACAACAACAACATCAGCAAATTCATGGTCACAATCACGTTTCGATGCCACATCATCTTGATGCCAATTACATGACGGAGGAGCTAAATGGCAGTAGTGGGACATCGCCGTCCGTTACTAAATACTCTCTTCTTCAATTCGCCATGCAGCACTTCCGAAACGAGTAATGAAATAGTTTGAAAACAATGTCTGCTTAGGTTTTCTAAATCTGTAAATTATATTTCGAATTCCAGTCAATATCCTGAAGTTCGTACGCACAATCGCGATCTAACTAGAGAACATGGCGACCGTCGAATTCCTTCTTACGCAGATTTAGTAAAATGGCAAGGCACGCCTATTCGCATGCCATTACTCCGGTTGCCCAACGATTTAGCTCCTTTGGCGCTTGAGTGCTTTGAATGTATTTTGCGCTACTGTGGCGATATACCGCACGACCCTGAGCTAACTGAAGTAAAGTGCGTCTACACTGTACTCATGGTAATATTCACAAATAATTATACTTTTGGTCAGTTTACACAAATGTTTTGAAATTCTCCAATACTATTTTAGCATTGTCATAAATATTTGGCGCTTCGAGATGAGGTTTACTGTCAGTTGATGAAACAAACGACGGCCAATCGCTCTCCGTGTCCGGACTCCGCGCAGCGCGCATGGCGTCTGCTAAGCATTCTAGCGGCTTACTTTGGCTGTTCGGATGCGCTGCGTCCTTACCTAATGGAACACTTGACATCGGCCGCTTCAGATCGACGACGTTCTTGTCACGGTACGGCAGCGGTTTGTCTAGCAAATTTACGTAAGACAGCACGCTGCGGCGGTCGGAAGAACGTGCCAAGTGTAGAGGAAGTTACTGCAGTGTCCGCTGGACGCTCAGCACGTCGCCAAATCTACCGTCTGCCCGGAGGTGCGGAACGTGTAGTCAACACTCGCTGCTCAACAGTGGTCGCTGACGTAATTGCAGAGCTTTGTGCGTTGCTAAGCGTAGAATCGGAGGCTGAGCAACAGGAGTTCTCATTATACTGTATTGTACAAGGAGACGCCTTCACAATGCCCCTAGCAGCGGATGAGTACATATTAGATGTTACCACGGAGCTTCTTAAATCCGGTCAACCATTCTATTTGATTTTCTGTCGGTCTGTTTGGCATTTTCCTCTAAAACGTGATCCCGCGCCAACACCGCTCTATGTGGAAGTACTTTTTAATCAAGTGGCGCCGGACTACTTAGAGGGTCTATTATTGGAAATACCTAGCAATGGAGTACCCATTCCAGAGATTGTACGCGATATGGCACGCATAGCTGCTCTGCTTCATCGCGCCGCTGATCTAACACATGTGCCGGCTATGAAAGAAATTAAATTTCTTTTGCCTAAACCGGCGCTCGGCATTCGGGAAATTCGTCCGGCTCAATGGGTAGGATTAGTGCAATCCGCCTGGCCTCAAATTGCTGGCTTGACACCGGGCCAAGTGAAGGCACAATTTCTAGCGGTCTTGTCGGCATGGCCTCTGTTCGGCAGCAGTTTCTTCGCAGTGAAACGCATTTGGGCCGAGGAGGGACCGCATGTCGAAGACAGCAATCCAATGTGGCGTGATCTGATACTGGCCTTAAATAGACGCGGTGTGCTATTCCTGGATCCAAACACACACGAAACGCTACAGCACTGGCCATTCATGGAAGTAATTTCTACTCGAAAGGTGAGTACAACAAATCCATTTGCATTTCGCAAAAGTAAACATTTCAAAATCATTGCTCTTTAATCTTTATGTCATAGGTACGTTCAGAGGACGGCGCACTCTTCCTGGACATGAAAGTGGGCAATCTCATGCAGCAGCGGGTTATACGAGTCCAGACTGAGCAAGCACACGAAATTTCGCGGCTCGTACGACAGTATATAACAATGGCACAAATAAGCCAGAGGGACAAACGGGAGTTGAATTAAGTTCTTTTAAAAGTTTGATTCGATGTGTAGTTTTAACATTTAACCCTTTGAAATTATTTTATTTCGTTGCTTCTTTATATAGATAAATGTATGCATACATACATATATACTCATGGTTATACTTTTTACTTAGGTATGTCCTAACAATTGAACACTTTGTATCTAGTTTTTAGTTAAATCCATAATCCTGTGCGGGTACGATTTTTTTCTCTAAAGAAAAACATTTTAATGTGAGCGTATTCCACTTTTATGAATACTCCGCGGCCCGTGGAGATTCGCTCAAAGCTTTAGAAAAAATTGCAAACTGATGCTTCCGATGATCGCTATTATTATAATATCATACAATGTTGAAAATTTTAATTTCGGAAATTTTTTACTCCAGTAATTATCTACGAAAACATAAAAAATCTTATAAACAGATAGTATATTATGTATGTATATATATAATATATATGTATGAGTAAAGTATGTACACAAAATAAATGGTCATATTTAAATCGTTGTGCAAAAGAAATATATTTCCCAAACTCAATGAAACTCACAACATAGTTTTATACATTTAAAATAAAATAAAAACGCACTCGTATGTACATATATGTAAAGTTCGTTATATGGCTTAATAAACCTTACTAGATCCTGCACAGACTTTTCAGGGATAGCTTTTCACCTTCAATAGTTCCATGATGGACCAAACATTTTTGGAAGATTTAATCCTCTTGGTACAAAATACACTTTATTGGAGCCGTTCTACGTTAAGATAATTTTTCAAAAAACACTGCTAATCGGACAGCGACGGGTTGCCTCCCAATGTACCCTCTACAACTTCTGTACAACGAGGCACAGATGCTACCTGTAAAGGAGCACAACAAACTGCTCAGCAAACAGTTTATGCTAGGGAGCTAGCGCAAGGTTTCACTCATGTAGACACCTGATTGAGCCAAAGCCGCCTCCCAGACACGTCAGGAGGCACCTCTTCAACGCTGACGAGATCCAGTTCAAAATGAATCGACAACTACTGCACCGGACAGTGTTTAGACAAACAATAAACGACATTCATCGGGAGACCCTTACCACTTTCATAAGCTCCCGACGCCCGAATACCGTAATCGGAGTCCAACCACCACCCACAGCAGATGAAGAGGTCCAGCTACCCCGAGAGACCTGCGTTACCTTATCACACCTACGTTCTGGATATTGCAGCACGTTAAACTCCTACCTATCTGGAATTGACCCCGACATACTAAGCATATGTCCAGCATGTGGAGGCACCCCCCACGACACCAACTATGTACAATACTTTTCCACATGCCCCATAAAACCCACCGCTCTCCCTCTGGACCCAACCTGTGGAAACAACAAATTTCCTTACCCTACCATTAGATGAGCTAGACGAAGACAACCGGTTATGTACTTTTAACTTTTGTTTTAAAGCATCTAGGGAGATTGTCGAATCTCTTGCATGTTTAATATAATCAATTGCTTGAGGTGTTCGGTGAGTTTCTTCGATGTATTTCCTCTATTGTGTTGTGTGTTTATTGCTATGTCTGTATTTAAATTAAAATACATGAGGTCATGTTGTTAAGTCCATTTTATTGTGTTTGCAATCAATTTGTATTCTATTTCTTCCATTGTATGGTGTGTGTTTGGGCCGGATTTAGTTATGAGTGGAATGTGTTGTTGTTGTGTTGTTATTATATTATGATCTGTTACTTCAGTTGCCTCGTTGCTGATGCAATATGTGGTCGCGTTGATTGTGCATTATTATTATTATCCACGCCACAAATTGTTGAGACTCGTAACAAGATTTTCTCACCGCTTTCAATTTATATGTTTTAAGTTACTTCAGAATTCAAAATCAATAATGCCTTAAGACCGGAATAATCATTTATGCAAGTTTCAAATTTTTTAGGTAGCCCCTATGTTAGTTTAAGTTACGTTTAAGCCTGGATTAATTACACTATCATTCGCCTATGGTTTATGTAGTGCCCCCGAAGATGATTTAATACAAGGTAGTCGAATGTTCCGGAATGGTTGTTGCGAATGTCGTCAGGCTCCATGAAAAAACAAACAAAAGGAAGGGGAGAGAAACAGTAGGCGAAAGCAATAGAAACTACCAAATACAAGCAATTATACACACACACATATATTAGTGCCCCGGTGTCACCTGTATAAAATATTTTGTTTTGTACCGGAAAGGAGCATGACGTCAGACTTGCTAAAATCGAAAGTAATGAAGTATGTTTATATTCAATTTGTCTAGTAGTGCCACTACTTTATAATTCGCCTTGTGCTAAGGCGAATTCATAGAGGGTGAGTTCGTAAGAGTTCAACACGTATTTTGATTTTGCAATGAGTGATAATATAAGAGACTGCGTCTTCCGCTTGTTTAAGAAGAGAAAAAACAAGCGAAGACCATAGATGCTGCCAAACATAAGAAATAATACGCACACGCGCATTAAAACGCAGAAACTGCATTTGGAGGTTTTATATAGATTTTTTAATAACAATTTAATATGCGGTCCATTTTTTACCTAGTTTGTTTAATTGGTTTAACGATATTAACAAGACATTCACTGAATATTGACGAGCCAATAATTTCCTTTATCTTTGTTTGTTTTGTATTATTTTATTATGGCACAAGACGTAGTCGGTTGTCAAAATTGCGCAAAATAAACTAACAGTTTTCGGAAGGCGCCACCCTTTGTATTCTATTCGCCTTGGAGTTTCTTTGAAAATTTCTGGGCTAGCCACCTCAGTTAACTCGAAATTATTTAATTTTGCATTTGAAAACTTTACAAAAACGAAGTACAGTAAATATCGAGGCATTATTGTTAAGGGTATTAGTTTTTGGCAGAAAGACGCCAAAAAACTCCATAAGCAAAAGTAAAAATGTAAATAATAACTGTGTAATGGTTGGATATCGTTGAAGAGTATTTTGTTAAATAAAGAACTCCAGGCGCGAAACACCAATTTACAGAAATAAATCAAACTAAATTAAATTAATGTATTGGGAAATATGGCAACCTCTCGAACTCTCACTCACAGTGCAGCCAACCTGGTTGAATTTAGCTTGAAGAGTCCGACAGTTATTCGCCGTAGACCGAGTTTAACAGCGGAATCGGATTTTTCGCAATTTTAGCAGCCCAAAAACCCGATCGAGTGTTGCGCGTGTGGAGAGCTTCTTAACTTTTCTGCTGCAAAAGATTTTCAATACTTCACATTGAGGTATATAAAACAAAAGCAAATGTAAGTTTTGTGTTCTGCATAACGGAAATTGTGAAATGTGTTCGGATTTTGTTTAAAGGGCGCGTACGAATCGGCGTTTGCATGTGGGGTAATTTACACTTGAATCTTCCATGACAATATATAAAACTGCTGTAGCGTGGTTCGCTTGTTTTTCTTGTTTGCTTGATTTGACTTTTGGCTGCAAGAATCGGTGATTAAATTGTAGGGGAACTCGGGGGGAAATGTAGTTAAAGTGGTTTGCAATTTTATATGTTAGATTGTGTTAATGTTTGACAAAGTGTGTTGTATATTCTTGGCCGCCCATTTGTCGCATGAATAAGGAATTTCGGCAGATGCGAATGTTTCTTTTCGTTCGGTTGAGGTTAGGTTTGCTTTGGCACGTCAATGACGTTTGATACGCCATAATTGCTACACAGCTATATACCGGCGTTTATGTATTGAGGAAACATTAATTTTAAAGAAAAATAAGTAATTTACGTACTTTGATGAAATATATATGCTTCCCCTTACAGCTGCGTCGCTTGTAAGCATTTAAATTTTGGCGCGAAAGTCTGATTCGACACTCGTTTGTGAAATATGTACACATTGGTACATATAAGTATGTACATGTATCTACATCGGGGATGCGTCAGAAAATTTTCTAGAAAAGGACGGTTTTGGTCAAATGTGAATTCAAGTTTTTGAGCATTTTCGATGTTTATTTATTTTAACTTATTACCAATAATTTATAACCAAATGAATCTGAGGTTTTATCACGTTTTTACCTTTGCAGAAACATTAGTGTACAGTAAAGACAAATTCTTAACAAATGGCACAAGAAGCTGATATTCCTACTTTCAAATGCGTTCTGGTCGGAGATGGTGGTACTGGGAAAACCACTTTTGTGAAACGTCATATGACTGGAGAGTTTGAAAAGAAGTACGTTGCTACACTTGGTGTCGAGGTGCACCCACTTATTTTTCACACTAACCGTGGTGCCATCCGTTTCAATGTATGGGACACCGCCGGTCAAGAAAAATTTGGCGGTTTGCGTGATGGTTACTATATTCAGGGACAGTGTGCTATTATTATGTTTGATGTAACTTCTCGCGTCACATATAAAAATGTACCAAACTGGCACAGAGATTTGGTACGCGTATGCGAAAATATCCCGATTGTTTTATGCGGAAATAAGGTCGATATAAAGGATCGCAAAGTCAAGGCCAAGAGCATCGTATTCCACAGGAAAAAGAATTTGCAGGTGAAATATTCCTTAAACAAAATGTTGATTAAGGAACTAATTAGATGTTTAATATATTATTTTCAGTACTACGATATTTCCGCCAAATCGAATTACAATTTTGAAAAACCTTTCCTGTGGTTGGCAAGAAAGCTGGTAGGGGATCCAAATTTGGAATTTGTTGCTATGCCAGCGCTACTTCCTCCAGAAGTCAAAATGGACAAGGACTGGCAGCTGCAAATCGAGAGAGATTTGCAAGAAGCTCAAGAAACTGCATTGCCTGAGGAGGATGAAGATTTGTAATCGTGAACTTATGCTGCTTTTTATCTAAATACAGAGTTTACTACAAATTATAATTGAGAAAACTTAAAATTCTAGCGAAACTAAAATGGCGAGGAAACCAATAAAAATAATTAAAACATAAAATGCATATTTTGAGACTTTATTGGAAAGACAGTTTTCCATAATATTCTTTGTTCATGTAATTTGTATTTACGTTGCGCTTATTTTCTTATTTTTAGTGTACATTTTAAATAATTTTGTATTAAATCTAATCTGAATACTTGAAGGAGTTTGATGGATATTATTTTTATATTTATATTTTGATCTACGTCTTCAATGAACATAAGTTGCAAATGGTTTGGAATAAGAGCCGATAAATACTGCTTCAGTGGCATGATTCAATAATAATGATTAAATCTAGCTACAGTGATACGGTACCAGATGAATACGTTTCCCTTCAATTTGGTGTTATTTTGAATATCCCGCTATTTCCGTAGACGTCACTTTTGAGGCTGTCATTTTTTGATATTTGTCAAGTAGAAACTACGCCATTAATAAAAATCCATATCGGCAAGATACAATCGCATCAGACAATCAGAAGATTCGCTGCTCGACTCTCACTCCCGCTCTCGGAGAGTACTATCCAAGAATCCAGTTGCACGCCGAAGAAGAAATCGGATTTCGGCGAGCACCAAAAAGCGTTGGTAAAACGAGGGATTTCGCATTCCCGTGGCAGCCGGTTCTACGTTACCGGAATGACTCGGATCTGGACATCATTCAAATGCAATTCACGCAATGGCTGGTGCCACTTGAGTGGCGCCATTCCTACTGTAGAGCCGTGCACCCGCAACCACCTCCTGTGGCGCGACCGCCTATCCCTTTCAGGACACAACAACAACAGCGAAACACACAGTAGATCCAAAGCAGACAACCTCACTCGTCTCTCACACCCCGCCTTACGACAGTCCTCCCGAGGAGCTTCCAACTTCTTCAATTTAACTCTAACGGACTTACGAGCAAGATAGATGAGATAATCGACCTTATGAGCTGCGGTCCAAGAAACCAAACTGCACCTTGGCTCTTGCCTTATAACCACGGATAGCTATAACGTGCACAGACAAGATCGTGAGCGAGACCGTGGTGGTGGCCTAGCGCTCATAGTCCACCACACAGAGCAGTAACGTCCGATTGACGAAGGCATCGACCGCAGGGACAGCTCGCGTGACGTAACATTTACTAGCGCCTGGCGACCTATGCTATCGCTTGTATCAGACCACTTGCCCATTATCGTCTCGATTGAGAGATCTGCCGACTTTGCTTCCGTGAATCACCGGTCATATATCAACTGCAATAAAGCTAATTGCCCCGGCTTCGCGAAATTTACTGAGGACACCTTCGCCGCTCTTTCCATTCCTACCGATGTGAGCGTAGGTGAACGCGCATTCCGCAAGGTGCTCACAGCTGCTGCGGCTCGCTTCATTCCTGCTGGAAGGAATATTTAGACAGACAATAAATGACATTTATCGAGAGACCCTAGTCCAACCACCACCCACAGCAGAGTTCCAGCTACCGCGAGATACCCGCGTAAAGCTATATTCTGGATGTTGTAGCAGATTAAACTCCTACCTATCCAGAATTGACCCCGACATACCAAACATATGTCCCACATGTAAAGGCACCCCACACGACACTAACCACCTTTTCACACACCCCATCAAACCCATCTAACACCCCTCTCCCTCTGGATCAAACCTGTCGAAACAACAAGTTTCCTGGACCTACCGTTAGATGATCTAGGCGAAGAATTTCATGCTGCCGCGGAAAGAAAGGATGCTGCCTGTAGGGCCACGCTGCGATCAGGCACAGCGCGAGCCAGGAGGGATCGCTACCGGGAGCCGGAAAAAGAAAGTAAACGTATTATCAGAAGGAAAAAACGAGAGACCGAAATACGGGAGGGTGAGGAGCTTGAGATATTGGCCAATAGGAAACACGTCCGAAAATTCTATCAGAAAGCTCGACGGCTTACAGAAGGTTTTAAGATCGGGAAGTTTTCCTGTAAAAAAAGACGGCGAATGTGTTAAACAGTGAGTGTCACAGAGAATGTGAAGATCCCGATACCCCAATCGTTGACGACGGGGCTATCATTCCTCTAAACGACTATGACGAGGTGAGAATACCGATAACGCGGCTAAAAAACCAACAAAGCCGCGGGAGCCGACGGACTGCCGGCTGAGCTATATAAACATGGCGGCGAGGAACTGGTAAAGTGCACGCATCAGCTCCTATGCAAAATATCCTCGGATGAACGCATGCCTGCCGATTGGAATTTAAGTGTGCTCTTCCCAATCCACAAGAAGGGTGATACTGCAAAATGTGCTTCTTACCGCGGGACTAGTCTTCTAAATATCGCCTATTAGGTTCTAGCGAGCGTCTTGTGTGAAAGCCTGCAGCCCACCCGAACTTATCAGTGTAGCTTTATATAAGTATATACATATAATTGGCGCTTACGCTCTCTTTGTGTGTTAGATCAAGCTCCTCCTCCTATTTGTGTCGAGCGTCTTGATGTTGTTCCACAAATGGAGGGACCTACAGTTTTAAGCCGACTTCGAACGGCTAATATGTTATTTATGGTGAGAATTAGAAAAAACTATATTGCCGCAAAATTATTTTGACTCATCAAAAATCACCGATTTCCACTTCCAAACCTTGTTTCCAAAATACCTAAAGTTGAGCATACCATCTTCCTTTTTCCATTAATTTTTCATAATTGAAATGTGAACACTATGAATATGTATGTACATATATTATATAATTGGCGCGTTTACCCTTTGTTGGGTGTTTGATCATAGCTTCTCCTCTAATTTGTGGTGTGCGTCTTGATGATTTTGCATAAATGATTCTATAGGGACCTACAGTTTTATGTCGCCCCATACGGCAGATAGTTTTTTATGAGAAGTGCATTTGGAGGATTGGCATTGACTGCCGAGGTGTGACCGCTATTAGCAAATGTAAAGGGTTTTCCAATAAGGGGTGTTATTTTGATATTCAAAGAGAAATGCTATTTTTTAATATAAATGATCGGATGTTTAATTCATTATAAAGAGGAAGGTATGCCGTTAATAATGGAAAATAACATCAGGCAAACGACCACCATGACCACGCTTACAGGACAATATCCGTTTTATGAAATTTTCCATAACCGAATAGCAAAGTAGCTGCCTTATGTCTTCGATAGCCTCACGAATTCCATCTTTGAGGTCTTGAATCGACCGGCTCTTTCACGTGGCCCCAAAGAAAAAAGTCACAAGGTGTTAAATCACAAGACCTCGGTGGCCAATTGTGATCAACTCTTCGAGAGATAACACGGTCCGGAAATTTTTCCCAGTAAAAGATCAATGGTTTCGTTGCTTGTGTGGCACGTAGCGCCGCCTTGTTGAAACTAAACGTTGGCCAGATCAATACCATCCAATTCCGGCCATAAAAAATCGTTAATCATCTTTGGATAGCGCAATCCATTCATTCATAACACCTGTTATTGCAAAACCCTTTATTTTCTATCGTTTTGATTTTTGAAGCCCACAGTCGTTTATCAACCTAGCACATTGGGAATGTAATAAGTTTACTCTACCAAACGCATAGTTGTAATACATTTTGTTTTTGTTTTTTATTATTAGTACGGATATCTATTGCTAAATATACAATGTTAATTTATTTTTTATAAGTATGAGTACGTATGCTATGTGTCGGTGAATTATTATTTTTTCTTTCGAATGCTTTTAAAAGCGTTTGGTCTAGAGTAAGTACACGTATTCAGTTTTTTCTCTAAAATAGTAGTAAAACAAACATATGTATAATATATACAAATTAAATATGTTTAATAAAATATAAATCTGGATGTTTAAAAGAAAATTATGCCTGGTCAATATATTGCTTTTAAAGCATTTGCAAACGAAAATCAACCAGCAAACCATTGCTATGTGATTATTTGCCTGCTTCTGTCCATATTCGAGTATGTATGAATTTATAAAACTAAAAAAGCTTATAATACTAATATCACTATTTCTACCAGCAATTTTATAGAAACGATTTCTTTATGCGTGTGTAGGTTCAATTGCATAATTAAGAATGTCAATGAAACCTTTCTACTTATTACTTTTCATGTTTGTTTTATTTTAAATTGTATACCTTCTAGTATTGATATGAAACTTATTCAAAATATTATGTTTCGAAATATATGTATATGTAACTAGCACTGCGTACTATTCGTATATGTATACCATTTATGTCGATGTGTAGATTTCATATTTTGCGACGCTATTTTATTTTAAGGTGCAGTAACGGAGAGCAATTTAAAACAGTGATTTGCATGCATACATATGTATATGTATGTAGATATTATTAAATATATTTTAAATAAACCACTTTTATATGGCACTCTGACACACAGTAAAACTAAACTTAAATTTAAACGACATATATATACATAGCATATGTTAGAAAAATAGTACCGATAGTGAAATTGAACAGATTTTATTGTAAAACACACCGGCCCCATGAGGGTTGGAAATTCATATAACAAAATGGACTTCATAAAATGGAAGAAAAAAATCACAAGAGCAATGAATGTCAACTAAACGTAAATACTAATATAACCCAAATTTATTAAAAAGAGACTATCAAAAATATGTTTGGCACTTAAATATACCATAAATAAATATTGCACCAGTAGCCAAGACGAACACTTACAGTTTATGAGTTAAGTACTCGTATATAAATTGCTAAATATCTACGTTAGTTTTGCTCTTTGAGCGGTTCAACCAAACTTATATTCGAATATGTATGTATGAATTTTACCCGAAATCTCAAATATGTATGTATCTACAGTGAACTGTTTACGTTTTATTGGGATGATCTTAAATTAAAACTAATAACAAATAACAAATCGTTTCAAGCGTTATGTATGTGCTTATGTTTATGTATAAACGTATGAATATATATTATTAGTGGATGTGCGTAAATATTATATATTTTAAATAGATCCTACATCTATTGCATATTAGCTTTTTTATGTAAATAGTATGTGTGTGTGTATGTAATGATTAAGGATATATTTAACGTATGATAATTTTTACAGATGGGAGTATATGCGGTTAGGTATATACATATGTATGCATTTATACATAAATATATATATATGCATACATATGTGTATCCATATGTATTTAGTTACTACTGGCGATATACCTACAACTTTTATATAATTATAATAAACGCATGTATCATGTATGCACGAATGGATGACTATCTATGTACATATGTATGTGAATACTTGTATTTGCACATACGAAAACTCCAGGTGTAACGGCAAAAGTTATTTTGTGGCCACACTATAGGTGTGTATGTATGTACATAGAGATATAACATGTGTATGTGTGTTTGCATGAGTTTTAACTGGTATTGTCTTACTTTCTCTGTTTCTACATTTTTATTGGTAAAATACTTGTACATTTTTTGTATTCATGTTATGTAGGTACATATTTATATAGTGTGTGTACCTACAACGATTCACTTCTAAGTAACCGGATATTATGTGTGCAAATCTAGTAGAAAGGCCTATAACAGCTGAACTATAACTGGCTCAATTAAACACATGTGTTCCGCTCCTCGCACTGGCAAGCGATTCAAACAAAAATGCCGTATCATGTCGGGAACTGCTTCAAAAGGACGACTGAATTGACCCAAAATATATTGGCCGGTATCGTTGCGTTGGATGCGCATATGCATGAATCCTTTGGCACCCCTAAAATGTCAAGAGTACAATAATATTATATTTTCTTATGACTATATTTTTGAAGTGCTTACTTTAATGAGAGTGAATAGTCCTGTTTGGTAGACTCACAGTTGCGCACAAGAAAACTTCCTTCTGTGAGGGGCCGCAGAGTGTTTTCCGCCTCAATCCTGGTGATGGCACCGTGATACCAGCTACATCCGAAGAGTAAGAATTTTTAATACCAAAGTAAAAACTGGTCATACAATTTATGCCCCTGGGTAACAATTAAAATTCTCTTATTACCATGAGGCACGAAATTGACAAACCGTGGTGATTTGGTTCGCCATCCAAAACTCACCCTTGTCGCTCAAGTGGTATGGAAATATCTATCAAATCCACAGCCGATGTATAGCCCTGCGCGATGTTAAGATTAAGTTCCTTATTGGACGCAAGGCCCCGTAAATCGAGACTACCGAATTTACTGGTTTGGCGCGGCTCATTTAGGTTTAAAGTTAAATTTTGGCGAAATAACGCACAGTCTGTAAAATGCATAACATTCGTACTTATTCGCATTTTCAATAATGTAATGTTTTGTATTTCTTGGCAAATTGAATAAATTAAATAAAATGGATTTTCGCAATTCGAAGACTTACCCAACTTCATGGAGATTTTGTTTTCATCCCTCATTGAATGGCTGGAAGATGCTTGTGACAAGCCACTTGATTCGGTACTATGCGATAAAATTCCTATTTCTATTTGATTCGTGCGTAGTCGCCTTCTGAGCTTTGGCATATCGAATGGTAAGTCACCCAAATCTACGGATGTTGCACTACCAGAAGTACATGCTTCCTTTAAATAAAAAAAGGGACACAAAGTCGAATGTATGTCTGAAGCACGTTTTTCATCGCATGTGCACTTACCTGTTGTAGATTCTTTTTTCGCCTTAATTTTGGCATATCAAAAGGTAAATCGTGTAAATCTTGGGGAGCACCGGATGAATTTACAACTGCTATAGCAGCGCATGTGCTGCTTTCATTTGCTTTGTCCGACTTTGAGAAGTCAAGCTTGGGAAGTGTAAACTTTTGCGTCACGGCACTTAATTTAGAGTCTTCTCTCGAATGGAGTGATATGCCACTATCTGAACCGATTATTTCATCGGCTAAATGAAGCAGCGTCTTATTGGGTGGAGGTTTCTTCTTTTTTAGTATATCCGTTTGCGTTGGCTGTAACGGTCTGTTAGTTTCAGTGTTTGATGTTAAAACGTGGGAGCTTGTTTGTTGTTGTTGTGTATGTGTCAATTGGGCCAGTTGTGTAACTTCCTCGGGGGAGGTGTGTTGAGTTTTATTTTGTTCGGACAATTCCGAAGCTGGTTCTTGGGAAGACTTGTCTGAGATTGGACTTAAGATATGTAATTTAGATAGAACAACAACGGGTGCTCGCAGTGGGAGCGCGACGCTCGAGCTACCAGATTCAGAGCTATGTGAACTCAACGAGGTTGAGTTCCTTGACTCTGAACTGGAAGTACTTCGGTTTCCTTCACTGGTGCTCGAGCGCAAAGATTCCATGCTGCCACCACTACTCGATGTGGCAATGCTTTCGGTCGATGAGTAATTATGTGCCCTTCGACCGTCATTTCCCACATGGTGGCGGTGGGAGACGTGGCTTTTTCGTAATTCTAATACTCGCCCCGATTCAATAATAAAAGACCGTGGCCTATCACGAGCTTTAGAACTATTCGATGGTGGAATATTGTGAATGTTGCGTGACGTCGAAGATGGTGGATTTACATAAGCGCTGTCGGTGAGACTGTTCTCATTACTGGTACCTATTGACGAAGCATGCTGATGTTGCTGGCGCAAAGAAGACTGTAATGGAAGACGTAAGTCACGTAATCGTGGATGGGCTGGATTTGAAGACGGCAAGTTGGGAGCACTTTTTATGCTATTCATTAGAAAACGATCATGTTTTCCCGGAAATTTAATTGGTAATGGAGCAGTTGACGGGGGAGATGGCGTATATCCAAGAATTGGTAATTGCGATGTAGAGGTCGATGCTGCATTTGCTGTTTGTTGGTCAACAGTTTCACCTTGGATTTGAACTTTTTCAATGCCAGTTGTGATGCTAGAAACATTACTTGGCAATTCGGTATTATTTTTAGCATCAACTTCTGCGGGAGGAGCCGAAAGTGGCGAACCACTTCCACTTGCATTTCCACCTGAGTTGCTGCTTTGTTCTTGTATAGCGTGGTTTTTCGAGTTTTTTAGTCTTTTGCCTTCAAGTCGAGATTTCATATGACTGGATTTCGTTGAACGGGTTTCAGTCCTTGTGACCGCCCCACTGCCACTGTTTGAGGGAAATAATACAGAGTGGTTTGTTATACGATCCACCTCATCAAGATCGTCGTCCGATTTTGCTATTTTACAGTCGAACGCTGTCTCATATAATTGTCGCGTACGGCCAGACATTTCTTCGTCGTCCTCTCCAGTAATCGTTCTAGTTAATGGATTTGAGCCCTGCTCATGCAATACGTTTCCAGAGGATGATAAATTACTCACATCTGGGACACAGTCTGAGCATGCATGCACGCCATGTGGATGGACATAGAATATACTACGTGGTCGAAAAAATTCGTCAATATCGTCCCCAATTGTCGGTGCAACGCAGGCGCAAATTGCCGGGCCGAACAGTTTATGAGGCGGCATCGACGAGTTATCTTCCGCAATTTGCAAAGTCTTTGTTTCTTCTGGTTGATGACTGCAAGTATTTGAGTTTTCGTTAACGGTGATTGGTTGTATATTACATGTTTTTCGAACTAGAGCCAAGGCTTTTGCATGCCACTGTCGCCGTTTTTGACATTCACTGCAGTCTGATTCTTCTGAAGTCGATGTGGTAGGTGAATCACAGCGAATTATATGTACTCCCTCCTCTGTGAATGAGTAACGCTTCGGCGTCTCATTAGCTGCCGGTATTGGGTTAGTTTGAAAAGACTCGACTTTATTCAAGTCGTGTTCCTTGCCTTCTGGTACGTCAAGGCTTGTGCTCTTGCGATAGGGACCCACATTTATAAATGGCTGTGTCAACTGTGGTGGTTCAGAAACCGTAGATTGACGACTTTTATTTTTTGTTTCCTTATCTGCGGCACCAACTTCGTTATCTTTAGATTTTAGTAGGTCAGAGTAGTAGTATGGCGACGGGTTTCGTTTGCTTGTATCCAGTAGCACAGGTGCTAGTTTGCGAGGACTGCGATATAATTGTGATGGTAAAGGGTGTACAAGGTCATCGGAAATACTGTCCGGTGAATTAAGTTCAGGCACCTTATTTGATTGATTGTTTTCATCATCTGAGGACTTAGGGCCTGAAGTATCTGGGGACAAGGAAAGGGATTTTTCATTCCAAGCACATATAATAAGTACTCGCACATAAATTCGCGCTTACGGTCACATATTTGCATATGCTTATAAATTATGTATATGTATGCCACATACTCACCGGAACTGAAATTAGATAGTTTGGTTTTATCTAGGCCTTTAGAGGCGCTCAGCTGATGATGAGGACGCTGATTTTTCTTTATCCTTCGCTTCCCTCTCTTGTGATGGGGTTTTTTCTGGCCTTTGGAGTCTTTAGGATCGGAGTAACCTTCGATGAGTTTAATAGATGCTCGTCGTATTGTATTGGGTAGCGGAGGATGAGATTGAAAAAGGAATTGTGGCTTCGATTGGTTGGATTGAATGGAGTGTGTGCTATATGCTTGCGGGTCAATATGTATAAGTTGATGAGAAGGAAGTGTGTCGGTTGGAATAACAGCTGATTGTAGAATATTTAAACTAGTTTTATTTGTTGGTAGAGTTGATAATGGTGCTGGTGGAAGTGGTGGGTGTGAGATTTTTAAATCTTGAGATTGTGTTTGCTGACTTTGGTTTTGATTTTCTTTCGGTTCGGTCAAAGCAATCTAAACACACATATTTATAGAAGCGATTAACTACAAAACTTAAAATATTTAAACTTACAAATTCGGCTTGTGGACTAGGATGAGCCCAATTTCCGTGATTCGTTTGTAAATCTTCCGCTAAACATGGATCAAAACTGGACGGCCGTTTCTTAACAAAGTCTACTGGTAAGCTGTAATCGTCACAAATTGCAATCTGAAGTGAAAATAAATCAACAAATGTGGTAAATAAATTTAAGAATGTAATTATATGTGGAATTAGCAGATTTTATCATTTCCATCTATACACCTCAAAATACAACTGCAATCGGTATAGTTCGCGACAATCTGTGCAATACCATTCAAATCCACTTTTCGAATGCATTTCCCTAAGCGTCGCAGAGGATACACCGACGCACTTATCGTGGAAAAGTCGCGCACATGGACCCGAACACTGCACAGCTAATTCATTCGAAGAAAAGTCTATCCAACACCTCCGGCAAAACATTGAATGATTGTTAAATTGTGTGATTAATTCAAAACGAAGTAACTCTTAATCTTGAACTGCTACGAACCAATTTCGCCAACTTTTCTAAGAGACTCAGTTTGTGCTACTAACAACTTATTCCGTAATAGTATAACTCAGTAGTTACTGATGTAGAACTTTTTCTCTAAAACAATATCGTATATGAGTTTGTAGACGTATATATCTCCATATAATCTTAGTAGCTAAAGGCTAGAAAATATTGTATCTGAACACATCGTACTCTCCCACGTTACCCCTAAATAACCACCTTTTCATTCAACTGACATTGTGCTATTGGCTGCGTGTTCTATACAAATATTCTATGAAATATGCTTTGCATCGTAGCCTGTTGCCAGAAGGTGTTTACATTGAGTTGATTAATACGCCAAAGGAATGTGGGCACATCTCATATAAATAAGTTCGCCATTCACTTTGTTTTCGTTCTTTTCATAGGTTGTCCATTAAAATGAGTAGAAGTCGACACAAATAACTAGAAACTTGTTTGTAAGTATTAGCGCGGTTTTTAGAAATATATGATTAAAGATGTGCGTTGCATCTAAAGTTAGCACACAAAAAGGACCTACATAGGTATATACATATGCATTGCAAAATACTATATTTTACCTAATTTTTCAAATGTGTCCAAAAATGAGCAGAAAATGCAACAATGTTTTTATATTGACATGTGAAAGTACCTGTCATGCAAACCCAGACGTGTATTAATATTCAATTTCCAGTGGATATAAACGCGATTCCACCATTTTTTACCGACATTCTCACATGCATTTTTATATGCATGTACTGATTTTGTTTTTTTTTTTTTGATAAAATACACTTCTTGCGCTCCGCTTTGCTAGCAGTGCATAATAAAAATGCACCTATCCATAATAATCTGCGGTTAATGTAATTAGATAACGCACATTCATACAAGCATACGGTCTTGTGTACTCCGATATTGGTGTGCTGGTGTGATATCCGATGCTCAGCGCCCAAACATACATAGATATGTGCTTGTATGTGTACTTATATACCTATATTTGCTCAGCACATTTATTTAACAGTTCTGTGACGGCAAACTGACTCAAGCGTCGGGAAACCCCTCAAGAGGGTTGACAACCAAAAGTATCCCATCCTATGGTTATTAACAACGATGAGTCATGAAGGTCGTGACGAAAACAAGGTATACGCTGCGGCGCTAAGACTTGTGTATATTCGAAATCTCTCCGCAATTATTTTGAAAAGAGAGTATGTTTTAAACATTTACACATATTCACTTACAACGTTGCTCTTCTCTGAAAAGCAATGGTGTTTGCTTACACTCATTTCGAAAATCTACAAACTGAAAAATAAACCATAGAAGAATTGACAAATTTGTACTTTTTAAGCTCGAAAAATCAATTTTACCAATTGCCATAGAATACTTATTTTCCTATTATTCTTAAAAAATAATATATTTTCAAATAAAAGTTATTATAATGTCAAGCTTGGAAACTTAAACATGCCAAATAGTTGAACTTCGCCAAATGTAGCTGACAGCGAATTCCTATTCACATTAATTTATCTACGATGTTACACATACAGGATGCGCATACTCATGCACGCACACATACAACTCATAAGAGTTCGGTGAAATTGAATTAATATGCAATTACATTTTTCCTTACCTTTCACTATTCACAAAAGTCAACAAAACTATTGATGATTATACAAATATTGTAAAACTGTATGTGTTTAAACAACCGATTAAATAACAGAGAAATAATTTCTTATAAACATTTTTATTTTAAAGATGGATGGACTATGCGTTAGTTAAGAGCCGTTCAACAACGTTGTGGTGATATGTATGTTCAGCGATCCTTTTTTTGGTATTCAAATTTTTTAATTTTCCAATTTGCATGAGAACGATTAAGAAATTTAAAGAATGCACTATAAAGTTTTTCAGCGTGGAATAGATTCACAAGCCGGAAGGTAGATTTTTTTGTTTTTGTTTTCTTATTAAATTAAATAAATCGTTTCGTTCCTAAGTTGTCTGTTTGTTGCACTCGAAGTTTATTAAATGACTGCGAGTATTCCTGGCAGAAAGGCAGTTTATTCAGTTTCAACCCCTAAGAATAAAAGCACAGGTTGAAACATTTTGGAAGCGATTTTCGACTACGAAAAGCTTTTGCACTGCGAGTCTTGCTCTCTCATAAGCACGATATTCGAAGAACAAGTAAGATAATAGTAAGATGGGGTTTTAAATAGGAAATCAAATGTAATTTCGTAAAAGTAAAAACAAATATAATAAACTAGCAAGCCCGGCCCGCTTCGCTGGGCACACTAAAATAGAATAGATATGGTTTAGAACAGAAAAGATATGGTTTTCATATTATTTATTTCTTTATTATTTATTCAAGCGCTTTGGCATAAACAATATTTTTTGTTTTTCTATTTGTTTTTGAGTAAATATAAAATATAAATAAATTATTCATTTGCGTTGATTTGAAATTTAAAAACAATCTTCTTTTTTCCTGATCATCCATAAATTTTTCGTTTCAATTTATATGTTTTATTAAGCATTGGAGCTTTTTTAACCATTATCCATTTATATTTTTCAAAAAAAAAAAAAACGAAAACATTTTTTTTTTCCACGAACACATAACTTTATTTGAACATTCGGATTTCGCATTAAATTCACAAATTTCGTAAGAAAAATCGTAATTCCACTCCAAAAAAATTCACAAACAATTTTTACTCTTTGCACTTACGTCTTCCCCTTATGGCGTCCAAATCAGAAAGAAATATTGACACATTGTAACTCACACTGTCAATTTGACAGTTCAGTTCCGCCCCAAGCGTTAAAAAAGTAAACGACAATATAGCTGGTTCAAAAGAACGCTGTACCCGTTGCCAGTGTTCCGAATTACAACCAAACTTTACGAAACCCATTTTCAATACTTACTTAGCAATGTGTGTAAGTTTGATTTAATTCGGTGCAAAGACACGGCGGGTCCACGTTTTGGCCTATATTTTGAGACCCTAGTCATCAATAGGTTTGGAAATTACCCCGTATTAAAGCACTTATCAACAGCTTTCATTTGATACCCATATTGTACATAAACAACCAAAGGTTACCCGGGTCCACGTTTTGACCTATATTTCGAACCCTATCCACCAATAGGTATCCAATGTGTGTAAGTTTGGTTTAATTCGGTGCAAAGACAAGTCCGGTTAGCGAACACACACAAAAAGTTGACTTTATTTTATATATAAGATATTTTATAAATTTTGAGTAATACAGTTCCTAAACGAGTTAATCAGTGCGTTACGGCCAACATACGAGAACACATAGTTCGTGCATATTTCCAGGCGTTAGAGTCAATACCAATAGTCTGCTGCTTATGCCGGCTTATCTATGCTATTTTACAAAAAGAGTTGAAGCCTGTTGATGTGATAAAATTATATTTGTGCAAATGAACCTCGTAGACACTTTTAATTGCAAAAACTCAAAATGCCGTTACTCCGGTTGTGGAGTAGAAGTGGGTTTTCAGCGTAGAGGAATAGGAACAAAGTACTCCACAATCGTAATATGGCTTGCTGGATGGTTTGCTTTTAAACTAAATTCTGCAGTAAAACATTATGACCCCTACATCCGTGACAGGTGTTCTGGCCAAGCTTTCCTCCTATTTTTGGTGTTAGCATTGATGTTGTTAAAATGGAGGAAAGGCTTACTTTCAAATGGCAGATGATTTAAATATAATATGTTGTTGTCACGGAAATTCAGTGAAGCTTTATCGTTGCCAGGAAATAAGCCACCGCCGTACAATGGCCTGCATAACTGTCACTAACCCAAAGCAACAAGATTTCGTATACTAAAAATTGCAGACTTTAAAACATTGGCGTTCCTCTGCTCGCACATTTTAAGTGATTTCGTACTATCCATCATCTATGTATGTATCGATGTTTGTAAGTAAATCTGAACAACGATGTCTTTCAATTAAGATAATTACAGGAAAAAATCAAGCGCTTATTAAAGAGATGTGTCTATGTATTAGACAGTCATTCAGTGTCTTACATAAAACCGATAGTCAACAACAGCGACGAATAGTTGTCAGGAAATCCGCTCAGAATGAGTGAGAATTTTCTGTTTATAAACTCGTGCCACAAACTCTATAGTCTAGCATATACTACATATATTTATTGGCCAGCCATTATTAGGTGCTAATAAAACCAAATTAAATGCTATGCTATCGTATGCTATTGCGTTGTTCTAGATAAGTATATGTATATTTAAGTACATGTATATGTGCATACATACACATACAGAGAACCACATTGTACCCTGCAGGGAAATGTTTTTCCGAATTGTTCCTAGTGTTCTAGTGCATTAGGAATCATGGCCAGTAGTTCAGAAATAGTACCTGATTCGATAAATTAGATTTAGTTCTGAAGTATGACAAAATTTGCTGTTTTGACTCCAAAAATTATTGAAAATTTTCACACTAACAATTGGAAAAAATAATATTTAATTTAAATGCCAGTACAGTAAAGCTGACTGAAATTAAAAAAATAAAGAGCTACAGCTACAATATTTTGTCTTCATACGTATTTACTTTTTATTTCTGTGTTTTAATTCCTTTGATCTGTCGTCAATTTCGATAGGATTTGCATAGTTTCTAAGTAAACTTAATTTAAGACTCACGGTGGCATTTGCATAAATAGGACCACTTCTTCAGGAGAAACAGCATGCAGTTTGGTTCAGATTTTCATGCCGTGTGGGGATGTAAGTATGTACATATGTATATGGCGCACAACATGAACCATGTAACCTTTGTCGCCGGAAGAAGATGGTATGAAGAGGTGTGCATGGGAGTAGAAGTTTCGCAGCAAACTGCTTCTGAACTATGCATTTGTTCATTGTACCGTTACAATTCGTTTGTCTCATATTGCAAACAACTTGGTACACATGTAATCGCCATTCATATCTATGTGAATATGAATTTATATAGGTACATATGAATGGTCTAATAAAAACATAATACCCACTAGAGACTTGCAAGTCTAAGGGCCCGTATGTAAGTATTTTACTGTTAGAAGCTTTGCTCTATTCCTTTACAAACTAACCAATTTCGACAGCTCATTTTCACAAGCCTCTATTGGGTCCATTCTGTATCGACAAATAATTTTACAAATACATGAAAAGGCGATAAAAAATCAGTTCCAAGTTTAGACTATACGGCTGACGCGTGATGTGTAATCTAGCGTTGTCTTGATGGAACCCAGCACCTTTATTATTAGTTAACTCTGGCCATTTTAATTTGCTCAGCTGCTGATGGAAGGTTACTAAACAGCACACCTTTTTTTAAGGGCTGCTCCAAATTTTAACCTCGGTCATAGTGGGACTGAAGTATATATTTTTTGCCTTAATTTTTAAGAAATATATATTTATAAAATAAAGATATATTGGAAAGTCTTTGGGGTAACCAAAACTGTAATATATAAAGAAGTTTATTCAAGGCGTTTTTTAAAAACGAAATTTTTTGGATTTTATGATAGAAATAAACTCGGTGTTTTGCTTGTGCCTCCTTAAGAACTTTTCGAATGTTCTATTATGCAAAAAAAAAACTTATTGTATATTTTGGTTTTAAACAAATAGCGTTACCATAACATACAAAGCTAAGGAAATAATAGTAGTAGGCACTATTAGAGGAAAAACATCAAGCATTCATTGAAAAATTAACTAATTTTTCCGAATATAAAAATTTTACAGATTTGAAATTGCGAGGGTTCTAGTATCTGAGATTTAATACCAAAATATATTTATTATTAAGAAAATATATTTGCCAAAAAAAGTTTGAGGGAAATGTTTTCGAACGAGTATTGCTAAGACTTGTATAAATATAAACGAATTTATATATTTTAATAACATGCTTAAATAAATTGCCACGCTGAAATGTTCGCTTAAATTGTTAATCTTTTTACAACAGTTGGAATGAAATCAGCTCTCGATTGAAGTTTATTAAGACATTTGAATCAAACATTTATATCGGTTTTATAAATTGCCAAATTACCAATCACCCTGTATTTAGATTTACATAGAATTATACATTTATTTAGAGTTGCTTATTAGATATTTAATATGAAATGATTAATTTCATATTGCATTTTTTTCACCAGCAAAGATGACTCTGTTCTTTAAACAGTATTAAAGTTTAAAATCCGCTTTTGTTCTTATCAACAATAATACTCGTATATGCACGAGATTTATTTTTGGACTGTGGCTCATTGGATTTCTTGGAGTGATTTGATTTGATCCAATAGTTATTATCTAACCCATATAGGTACAAGCACACAGGTCAGCAACGCACAATTTGATTAATTACATTTGAGAATAAAGTATTAAATGATGGTTAGCCACACTCTTTTTTTTTTTAAATATGCAGTATAAATGTTGTGTATATAATATAATTTGTTTTATTAAAAGAGTTACGTAACGGAAAAGTTGTTTATAATAAGCTCACAAATGTGTCCGAAATATTATGTACGTAAAACCTAACTGTGCTATTGAATGTTAAAAAGAAAAATGATATAAGCGATCTCGCGAAAATGAACTAAAGAAGTAAAACACTATGTACGAAATTTGTATTTTTTGCAAAAAGTCAAACAGAGGCTGTTACTATTTAGACGTTCGCGCACGCTATAGCCATTTCGTCAAAATCTACCGCAAACAACTAGCTTCTTCTCGGAGGAGAAACCAATGTTGCTTAGTGTAATTCAGTTGCGTACATATGTATGTATGTAGCATTAGAGATTCTGCTATATAAGACTGCTTAGAAGAATCACTAACATCAGTCATTCCGTAGCATCTCTTTGCTTCAAACCGAACAAATCCGCCCTGCAGTTAAACTAATAGGGTACTTAACATTTTTTTTTGCAATGATGTTGGTTAGTAAAGAATCGTACATTTGCATTGTTCATTAATAAAAATTTGAAAAAATCCCTAGCCAATTAGAACGGTCGTGTTTTGCATGTTATTTGCTACTGTTATGAGCCTTCGCCAGCCTTCAATGAAATATCTACCGCCTGGTAACGTTGAAGAATATAAAAGTTCTAATGCCCCAGTTCCATCGCCTCAGTATTTGGCACCTCAGAGCGGAAAAAATTTGCACTATAAGACAGTCAGCAGTGCGGCAAGTTCGGCCGGATTTGAACGCCGTTTTAGTAATGGACTTAAACAAAATTTGGCTGCGGCGCAAATACCTATAATCAGACAAGATTATACAACCGATACCAGTGGAAATTATAATTTTGGGTAATATATATAAATGAGTTAGCGATAAATTTATATGAACATATTCAAATGATATAAGCAGATTCGAAACTGCGAATGGGATTCAGCGCGATGAATCGGGTGATATCTACGACAGGCCACACAGCTCACTGAACGTGCAGGGATCTTATTCTTATACAGGTGACGATGGCCGTACATACAGCGTTAATTATAGGGCCGATGAGAATGGATTCCATGCTGAGGGTGATCATTTACCAACATCTCCGCCTGTACATAATCAAAGTGGTGGGAGAAGTTATCGGATACACGGTGGTTCGACAACCGGTAGCCGAGGCTTCCAAAGTAATATGAACTCGTATTCGCCGTCAAATCGGTATCTACCGCCTCAACGCCAGTACTCAAAGCGGCATTAGGCATGTATGCAGTTATTTAAGCATTATATTGAAAAAAAATCATTTTTAAGGTAATTACAACCATTTATAGATTAAAGTGGTATGGATATTCAATAAATGACTAACAAAACAATAAAAAAACTATAAAATTTTTGGGCATCAATTCTAAAATACTTTTATGTATTTGTGCGTGACTATCGTTAGGTCGGGTCCGGGTTCGAAACCCATTGCGGGAATGAAAAGGTGTTTTCTCGAAGCGTCATCCCACGGAGAGCAATGAAAAAACTCTGAGTGCATTTCTGCCACGAAAAATCATCTCAATCATGAACACCATAAATTAGAGGCGAAGCTCGCCAAACTTCCAACAAAAGAATGTGTGCCCCAATTAAATACATATATGTAAGAAAAAATAGTTAAATCTTGTGTTTTTTAATTACTAATAGTCGTACCTGTTTTTTCATTGTATCGGTCAATTCGTCGATGCATTCCTTTCGTTCGAATCTTTCAAATTTGAAACTATTGGAGCGATAAAGCTCATTATCTTCATGACGTCGGTTTCGGCATAATCGTCTCATTATAATATTACCACTGCCTCCCCCTCCAAGACGTGGGCTGTGGAGGTAGATAACAGAAAGGAGGAAATATTAGTTTACACATTTTTTCGAATAAAAAGAAAAGCAAATTCCTTTACTTTACCTTTAAAAAATCAACTGATTTTTCAATTCCTAATATCAACAAAAAACTTTGATTCCATAAAATATAATATATAAATATAATATTTTCCGAAAGCATTTCTTTACTTCGTTAGGGGAACTTAGTTATGAATTGTTATCCGTTGGCTTGTTTAAGAGTAGCGTTTTGTTTTAGTATCCTTTCGCTTATTTTATGCAGACAAAAATAATACTTTGACACTTTTTACACCTGTTTTCTCTAGTATAGATGTGCACACGTTTTTTAAAGGATTCGCAAGCCACGTGCAATATAGGCGAACAAAGAAAACTATTGAGGTCATTATAAGTGGACTGGGATTGACTGAGGGTTTTCTTCCTTCGCCGCTTAATGAATTCCTTGTCTTGCAAACACAAAATCGTGGCTATGCACACTTTCTATTTACTCATATGTATGTATGTATTGTATATGAAAGCAAACAAAGCGCTGATGCACAATAGATGTTTTGTGAATTGGATGTGAGTGCCTGCGAAAGTGAAAATCAACACTGAATAGTGAGATGAGGATCCTTAAAGTAACCTATAGGCTACGGTACGAACGCACAGAGCAAAGATAAATACATAACTACACGTATGCGAATATTTCGGTCACAAAAAACGTGGGATATACCCTGCAGTAGAAAAAACAATTTTAAGTTTTAGATAAGAACTTCTGCTACATATTTTAGTAAATGTAGACTAGTTTTGAAGTGAATCGTCGTAAATATATTATTATTATCTTTTTAATAATAGGGAAACTTAAGACTTCAAACATAAACAGAAAACAATTAAATCGAATTAGCCATGGTCCTGAATGTAATAAAAGAGCGTCAGGACGAAACTAATTTAAATCGAAAACTCCCCGGAAGATTGACACCCAGATAGAGTTGGGGATGCTTGAATACAAATACGAGTATAGGCGGTGAAATTATACTCCTAGATCTTCATATACATACATACATAGTATACTTAAATTAAGGACCTGTTTGTACAAAATTATTACATACATTTCCATACGCAATATATCCAAAATGTTTAAGCAAACTTACCCGCATGGTTTGCAATGAGTCATGTGCAAATCCCAGTTTAGATGAAAATTAAACATTCGCAGCTTTGCGACAGCGCGCTGCCGCAATGAAATATCTGGAGTGGCTGCCGCTGTGGCTGCTGTTGTTGTCTCTGTGCTTATTACTTCCTGCGGTGAGGGATCTACCGTCCGATTTGTGTTCGGGTACATCATTACTGTGCCACTTGGCGCTGAGGTAGCCATTATACGACTCGTTGAAAGCCTCGGTTGGCGGTGATGTCGATGATTAACCATTGTGCCGTCGGAAGACTCTTTTATTGTGTAAAACCCGCCAGATGACCTAATCATCAAATGCAATTTTTTAATTAGAACTATACTCCAAATATAATTTTATTTGGTTCTCGCAGCAATTAAATCATTTAAATAAACAATCTAAAACTTACGACATATTATCTCCACCTCCTCCGCCCACACAGCTAACACCACCTCGACGTGGGCGACTTTTGTGTCGACGCCTCCTACGACGGTCGGAGGATGCTTGGCTATTATGAAGCACGTGTTGGCTCAGCGATTTTGGATATTGAGAAACTAGATTACTTCCCTCGGGCAGATTTTGCTGACCGCTAACTGTTGCTGCAACCGGAATCTGGCCACTAGCGGCTAAACGCCGACCAGTGGCCGTGCTAGAAGGCATGTTACCCGCGCTACTTCCACTGGCCGTGGTTATTCCCGCTACTGTGATTGCAACAATGTTGCCGTCAGAAAAGCCTCCGCCTGAACTCGTCGCGTCGGCGGGTTGTGCAGCGGATGTTGTTTTGGATGAGCGACCACCGAAACTGTGATTAACTTTGCGCCACATACGTTCCATTACGAACTACACATAAGTGTATCTGTGAGTATTTAGAGAGATGGAAGTGTGCATCGGATGGTAAGGAAGTAATTAATGCTTTAAATGATACCAGCGTGCTATTTTTAAAATATTTTACGGTAATAATAAGGAACCATTCAAGTAATTATATTATATTATATTTGAACTGTCTAGAGAAAAGGAACCACACAAGATTTTGCTAAAGTTATTTTATAACAGGTAATTATATTTTTAATGTTTAAATAGTTTTTTATGCTTCTACCGCACCCACATTTCCACTAACTTAAGTGTTTTGGTTTTCCGACGATTTAAATATTTTAATATGTAAATACTTGTAGTATTCAATAAGTCAATAAGTCAATGTGAGACTGAATTTAAATGTATGAGAATACATACATACGAGTATATGTATTCTATATGTGAAGGTTTGTTTGGTGCGACAAGTTGAAGAGAGGGAAGTAACGGCCACTAGTTCACTTCTTTCATTATTTCATGTTTATGATTTAATAATATTTTCCCCGTGCTTGGTCGAGCTCCAAATAGTAAATTATTTATACAGCTAAAATACTCGTAGTGGTACACTCAAATGAGAATTTTATAGACACGAATAAAGGCTGTATGTAGGATTTCGTATCTTAAAGGAATCACTTTGTCTTAGCAGGAACTCAGCATTATAGTACTCGACACATTTAACATAATTTAAGACTATTAAACTATTAGTTTTGCCTTT